>NC_045962.1:20481426-20632251 GCF_010909765.2 Amblyraja radiata
CAGTTATTATACATTCTGAAACAAATATGAAACTATCTTACTTGGATGACCTGAAATTAAAGCATATAATTAGTTAGTTACCGAATTGTAGCTATTTACATAATTCAACTAGACCAAGTGCAGACCCGTTGGGTCTGTTCCCCCAATGTGCGGTTGTGGGGGGGGGGGGGGGGGGGGGGAGGCGGCATGCAGCATCACACACTAACTACCCCCCCCCCTCCCGCACTCACGCTAATGGAGGGGAGGAGGGGGGAGAGAGAGAGAGAGGGGGGGTGGGGAGAGAGAGGAGAGAGGGAGGGAGAGAGAGAGAGGGGGAGAGAGGGGGGGGAGAGGGGGGGGGAGAGAGGGGAGAGAGAGGGGAGAGAGGGGGGGAGAGAGGGGGGGGAGGGAGGGGGAGAGGGGGGGGAGAGGGGAGGGGGGAGGGGGGGGGGAGGGGGGGGGGAGAGGAGGGAGGGGGGGAGAGGGGGGAGGGGGAGGGGGGCGGGGCCGGTGGGGGAGGGGATGGAGGGGGGCGGAAGAAGGGGGAAGGAGGGGGGGGGAGGAGGAGGGGGGGGGAGGAGGAGAGTGGGGGGAGCGCGGACGAGGGGGAGGAGGGCCGAGGGGGGTAGGAGGCGAGTTGGGAGGAGGAGAGGGGGAGGAGAGGAGAAGGGGAGAGAGGAGAGCGTGGGTGTGAGGAGAGGATGAGGAGAGGAGAGGTGAGGGGGAGAGGAGAGGTGCGGAGAGGAGAGGAGACGGGGGGAGAGGAGAGGAGAGGGGGGCGAGAGGATGAGGGAGAGAGGAGAGGAGGAGGGGAGGGAGAGAGGAGAGGGGGGGTGAGGAGACGGGGGGTAGAGGAGAGGGGGCGAGGAAGGAGAGGGTAGGAGAGGGGGGAGAGGAGAAGAGGGAGAGGAGGAGAGGAGAGGAGGGGGGAGAGGAGAGGGAGGGGGGAGGGGAGAGGAGGGGGAGAGGAGGAGGGGGGATGGGGGGGAGAGGAAAGGGAGTGGGGGAGAGGAGAGGGAGGGGGGGGGGAGAGAGAATGCCTTTTTACTTCAACCCAAACCCAAACAACCATTTGCAGGCAGTTTATTTTTTACCTCTAACCATATTTTCATTTTCAAACCAAATTAAGGGTACTCACAGTGCTGTAGACATTTATCAGTGTCATTCAAAGCTCTGATTGAGGCGCTCCACTTGTAGAGACTGATTGAGGCACACCACTTGCAGAGACTGATTGAGGCACACCACTTGCAGAGACTGATTGAGGCACACCACTTCTTGGTTTTATAGTCGCTCCCCCTCCCTCCAGCAGGGGCAGCAGAGAGAATGGGGAATGTTGTAAAAACATTAATATCTCTGTCAATTTTCATCGACGGGAAAAATCCTCGGCACACATGCGGCGGAGGGGGGCTCTGAGCGAGGTGCCCAAAAATGACGGCCGTAGGTGGCGGCGTTCTCTCGGAAACCGCAGCACAGAAAGCCAAAACCGGTCAAGAACAGAATTTTAGTAATATAGATTACTAGATCTAAACATCCATCCATTTCTTAAGAAAAGGTTAACATTTTTTAATAGCCTAAGTGTCCAAATAACATTCACACAAGAATTCACAATATAACATGATTTTTAAATCTCATTGTCATGAATTTATAAGCCAAATGGAAAGAATTTAGTGTTTAATTCCCGTAGATTAATGGCCATTTAAATCACCTTGCGAGTGAGATTTTGTGGAACGCGATCAATTGGAACGTTGCGGTTTGCGGTGAATTTAAACCCCATATCGGCAGCAAAAACACTGCCAGTTCGTACATTTACATAATCACATTTTGATTAAAGTAATCCTAAGAAGCAAGTTTATATGTAAAATAAATGACTTGCCTTATGTTTTGTCCCTTACGTGAGATCCGTCCCGTTGTCGGTGTTGACGGCATTTGAAGTTGATTTTTATTTTACTCCAGCGCTTAAATTGTCCCGCGTTTTTTTTTTTTTATTCTGAGAACGGCAGTCGGAACGATTATTCAGCATCAGGAAGTAGCCCGAGAAAATATATCTCGGACAGGCAGGAAAAAACGGCATTTTAATCCCGCCCACTCCCCCGTCAAAGGCGCCAAAGTCAGACACGGCCAGTGACAGAACTGCAGCGCCGCTGAAGGTAAGTTTTGTAACATACCAAAGTATAGGGCAGTGCTGGCTGAACACTAAAGTCAATGGAACGAGCAGGCAGCACAAATTCAGCCTGCTGCCCTCAATCTTACCCACGGTAACAACCGTCAAGTCTCAACCTTCCAGCTCAACCCTAACACTCACTTTACGGGATGTTGACTTTAACCTCCATTTCCTTTAAATCTCCAGTTTCATTCCCTTCTATTCCTCTGTCATTCTCAGTTGTTTGACATCCTTCCATATTACCCTTTGCTTCACCATCATTCTTTCCATTTTTAAAAATCTTTCCAAAATCCAATAATTTAACCAGTCTTTCAGTTTCCTCTTCAAATGCTTTGTGCATGGATTGAGTCTCTATGCCTTTAACCATTTTGTCCTCAATATCGTTATCAGGCAACTGAACCATCCTATCAACAACTGGAGAGCAGTCCTGAGCTACTATCTACCTCATTGGAGACCCTTGGACTATCTTTGATGGGACTTTACTGGGCTTTATCTTGCACTAAATGTTATTCACGTTATTCCTTTTATTATGTATCTGTACACTGTGGACGAATCGATTGTAATCATGTATGGTCTTTCCACTGACTGGTTAGCACGCAACAAAAGCTTTCCACTGTACCTCGGTACACATGACAATAAACTAAACTAAACTAAATTAAACTAAAAATCCTCTTTAAATACTCAATCATCACTTTGGAGATGATCCTTTTCATTATTGCAGCTGCCATTTCCAATTTTGTTCTGCCATATTTGTAAGTTATTTTCAATGCGGCCTCTGTCAGCTCCACATAATCTGTATTCAACTGTTATTCTGTCAATGAACAAAATACCTCTTCAGTAGATTATCCTTGCCCACCCTCCCCCACACACACAACAAACCCTGCAGAATTCAGCATATTCACTGTCAATCAAATGCAGCTTATTTTCACATCTTCAAAATCAAATAGAAAACAAGATTTTTTTTTCAATTTCCGAAAGAATATGATTGACAATAGTGTGTGACTTCCAATGAAATGAATAATGCATGAAAATCCCAAAGTATCAATGCACAATAGAATGTTTGAATCAGCTGTTAGAATTTATAAACATGAAAATAATTCAAGTATATATCAAATGTAGTTTTATAATCCAAAAGATGCTGTTGGCAGCTGCATTGAAAACAGTGCATGGATTGTCCTCCCTATTCTGCTGGTCACGGAAAGAGCATGCAGTCAGATAGCTCAGTACATAACAAAAAAAGCAGATTTTACATCTTAATCTTTTCACGTATTAATGGTAAAGTGCTTAAGACATTGTCCACGATCAACTGATAATGTATTGCTTTTTACTTATTAAATGGCAAAACAGTTGAAACATTTTTGAAAACTCTCCATCTTACACCTGATAAGAAAAGAAAATGGTGGGAATGCTGAACTGCTGGAGGGCAGAGCTTTAAGGTAGAGAGGAGCAAAGTTTAAAGGAGATGTGCAGGGCACGTTTTTTCACACAAGAGGGAAGTGTGTGCCTGGAAAGCATTGCTGGGGGAAGTGGTGGAGGCAGATACAATAGTGGCATTTAAGAGACCTTTGAATATGTGTATGGATATGCAGAGTATTGATTATGTGCAGGCAGTTAAGAGTTGGTCTTGGCATCATGTCCGGCACAGACATTGTAGGCCAAAGGGCCTGTTCCTGTAATGTTCTGATCTATATTCTATGTTCTATGTTCCATGTTCTATGTTTCATGTTTCAATTTCCATGTTCCATGTTCCATGTTCCATGTGCTATGTCTATGTTCCATGTACTTTGTTCTATGTACTGTTCTATGGTCTATGTACTATGTTCTATGTTCTATGTTCTATGTACTGTTCTATGGTCTATGTACTATGTTCTATGTTCTATGTTCTATGTACTGTTCTATGTTCTATGTTCTATGTTCTATGTGCTATGTTCTATGTTCTATGTACTATGTTCTATGTTCTATGTTCTGTTCTATGTTTTATGTACGATGTTCTATGTTCTATGTTCTATGTTCTATGTTCTATGTTCTATGTACTATGTTCTATGTTCTATGTACTATGTTCTATGTTATACGTACTATGTTCTATGTTCTATGTACTATGTTCTATGTTCTATGTTCTATGTTCTATGTTCTATGTACTATGTTCTATGTTCTATGTACTATGTTCTATGTTCTATGTACTATGTTCTATGTTCTATGTACTATGTTCTATGTACTGTGTTATATGTACTCTTCATGCTGTGCAGCATTCTGCAATCATAGATTCATAGCATCATACAACACAATACAAGCCTTCAGTCAACCAAGTCTGTTCTGATCACTAAGCACCCATTTACGCCAGCCATGCACTAATCCCATTTTATTCTCTCCACACTCCCATCAATTCCGGATTTCACTACTCACCAACAATCTTGGGTCAATTTACAGTGGTCAATGAAGCCACACAATTTTGGGATGTGGGTGGAAACTGAAGCACCCTGAGAAAACCCATGCAGTTACTGGGAGAACATACAATCTCCATGCAGACAGAATCAGGGATCATGATTGACTACTGGAAATACTCATTTGACAAAGCACTATCTGTACAGAGAGAAAAACTGATTTGAGGTGAACGGCTTGACATCTAAACTGGCCAATTCGAACTCATGCTCACATACAGTAAACCCTTGTAATAACGGAACATATTGGGGGGTAACGGCGATCATTATTGCTGATTGTCCACTATAACTGAGTAAGGGATTAATGAGTAATCGACTATTATTGTATAAGCAGTAGAAACAAAGCACTCCAGATGCTGGTTAATACACAAAAGAACATCAAGTACTGGAGTAACTCAGCAGGTCAGGCAGCATCTCAGGAGGACATGGATATGTGACATTTCGGGTCGAAACCCTTCTTGAAACTCTTATCCAGAACTGAACCTGGAATCCAGGTGAGTTGAGGCAAGGATCGGCGGAGTAATTGGTCACGGCCAGTGGGTGGCCGGAGTGCAGGTAAGGGCCACGGTGGCGCTGTAGGCAGGTGGGGATTGGAAGCTGTGTGGGCCAGTGGTGAAGGTCAGTAGGTCCAGCCTGGAAGCAGCCAGGGTCATGGTGTGGGTCTGCGTCCACAGCCTGGCCTAGCGGTGAAGGTCAGTTAGTCTGTCTGCTATAATCCAAATATATCATAAAGAGGTCCTTAATAACAAGGATTTACAAAAGTCTGAAGAAGGGTCTCGACTCAAAACGTCGTCTATTCCGTCTCTCCATAGATGCTGCCTTACCCGCTGAGTTTCTCCAGCATTTTTTGTCTACCCAGAGTTTACTGAAAATCAGTTATACTTTCTCTAAACCGCCTTCTTTACCGCCCTACACAAAGCCAAAGGGGAAAGAACTCAACATAATGTGTTCAAAACTTACTGTGGCAGTTGACCCCAGCGAAACCTAGATATAATGAAATATTGATATTACATTTACAACAAGGATCATTAATGGATAACCCTGGCCAAATATATTAATGGATGAGCTTTGCCAAATATCATGCAATTGGGAATATGAATAGCAAGTAGATGGAATAAAATTCGATAGTCTGAGGCCTCAAATACAAGGTCAAGCAAACACATTCCACTTTAAACATGTCTTTCACTCTCCAGTACTGGATTCATCCAATATCTTCGCAGCAAAGCCTACGAGGAAGAGCTGCAGATGATGTCACTTGAATCGTACAGTACATGTGCTCAAGGCCATGCCAAACTCTTGGGATAGAAGAAAGAACTGTAACTAGCAGTAGGATACAAGAGGCTTGGTAAAGAATACCATCTCGCAGCATGGGAAATCTGTAGTGGATGCTACACCAGTTTGAGAGTTTGTTTCAGGAGCTCAGTGTAGGGTATGTAAATGACATGGCCTATCCATCAGGGCCATATAAGTGCAATTTGAGCCTCAGAGCTGGGGATGTTGGCCTGGGAAAGGATGCTAATGTTGTTTTGCTTCTCCAACCAGTAAAGTTTGTGAGGACAGTATTAGTGATATTTCTCTAGCGCTTTAAGGAGTATTGCTGACAGTAGTGTACAGGAGTTCAGAGATTACTGCTGTTCCATAGACCCTGAGATCAGTGCTGATTCTGAGGTCTTGATCTTCACTCTTTTCCCCAGGCAAAGTTAGTACTGATGCACAGAAGCCAATGATGAATTTCACCATGCATATCTGCCTTTGCTGTGAGTTCTGCCACAGCTCACTGATTCATTTACTTCTCCTCAGGTGGTGATACACAACAGCAAATGATAATTTCCAGGTTGTGCTTCAGAAAGCATTGTGATTAAAGATTGAGTAGAAACATGTCTAGCTTGCTTTCCAAATTGTGCCCATTGTGATCAAGGGACCCAAAGGACAGTCCTAACTTGGGCCCCAGCATCACTAATGTTACAGTTGGCAAGTTGCCAGCATATAGTATTCATCCATGCAATGTGTACTGCTTTATTTTCCAAAAAGGAACAACCAAAATCAGATTTCCATGTTAATTAAACATTAAATATCTCATATTTCAGATGGCACAGTGGCGCAGTGGTAGAGTTGCTGCCGTACAATGCTTACAGCGTCAGAGACCCAGGTTCGACCCTGACTACGGGCGCTGTCTGTACGGACTTTGTACGTTCTTTCCGTGATCGCGTGGGTTTCCTCCGAGATCTTCCGTTTCCTCCCACACTCCAAAGATGTGCAAGTTTGCAGGTTAATTGGCTTGGTATAAGTATAAATTGTCCCTAGTGTGTGTAGGATAGTGTTAATGTGCGGCGATCGCTGGTCGGTGTGGACTTAGTGGGCCGAAGTGTCTGTTTCCATGTTGTATCTCTGAATTGAACTGAGTTTAATATGCCTGGTTTAGTCAGTCATCGGGACTGTTCCAATTTTCGATGAGGTGTCTCTCAAATGGTTTTGGGTTCCAAAGTCATAACATCATTCACTTCTGTGACTTCTTTATCTTCTTTCTCCTGATTTTTCTGATTACCTTTGAATCAGATCAACTGCTTATTGAGATCAGAGCGCATGACAACAACTATTGAATTGTGATGGTTGAAATAGCAAAGTTTATACTAGGCTGTACAACGTCCTGCTACCAGACAACTTATTATTGCTTCTCTCACGAGGAAGGTGCCATACAACCCAGGAATATGATGCAGGATTAGCATAAATAGGTGGTTCAGGGCCAGCATGGATTTAATGGGCCGAGGAGCCTTTTTCTGGCTGTATTTCTCTGTGAAGCAAGAGTGAAAACATTAAGGCACTTAATGGACAGGGTTGTACCCACTGTGTCTTCCGCATACTTCAGCCGTACTCCCACATAACTACACTTGGTGGTTTCCCCTTCAGCCATGTCTCCAAGTCCATTCATTTACACATCCCATGAAGGAATCTAAATATTGAAATATCCAAAGGCCTCCCCAAGTTCTGTGGCCATGGAGCCATCAAGCCGCGGCAATCTCCTGCTTGAAACCAGAATTCCTGCCAGAAGCCACTCTCTCACAAAGCCCTGGAAAATTTAATCTTCAAACGGAACCTAGAACATTTACAGAAGGTGCACACAAAATGCTGGAGTAACTCAACGAGTCAGGCAGCATCTCTGGAGAAAAGGATGAGTGATGTATCGGATCAGGACCCTTCTTCGGACCTAACCCGAACCAACCCAACCCGAAACGTCACCCATCCTTTTTCTCCAGAGATACTGCCTGACCTGTTGAGTTATTCCAGTACTTTGTGTCTATCTTTGATATAAACCAGCATCTGCAGTTCTTTCTTTCTATAGAATTTTACAGCATAGGAACAGCCTCTTCAGCCGATAATGTCTGTCCCAAACTTGCCACCAACTTAAACTGATCTCTTCTACCTGCACATGATCCATTCTACCCCTGCCATTCCCTGCATATCTATGTGTCTACCTATAGGCTGCAATCAAATCT
The DNA here is from genome assembly GCF_010909765.2 of Amblyraja radiata. Taxonomy (NCBI): domain Eukaryota; kingdom Metazoa; phylum Chordata; class Chondrichthyes; order Rajiformes; family Rajidae; genus Amblyraja; species Amblyraja radiata. The sequence goes on from NC_045962.1 coordinate 20,489,499, forward strand.
GCCTCCACCCCCACCCCTGTCAGTGCTTTCCAACAGCCCACTAGTCACTGCATAAAAACTCACCGCACACTCCTTTAAACGTTGCCGCCCGCACCTTAAAGGGGCTGTCCCACTGCGGTGACCTAATCTGCGAGTTTAGAAGAGTTTACCCTCGACTCAAACTCGCAGCATGGTCGACACGTGGTCCTAGGAGGTCACTGGAACTCTCCCTTATGCTCGAGGGAAGTTCCAGCATACTCGCTCGCGGCCTCAGCTAGGTCGCGGAAATTTTTTCAGCATGTTGAAACATTTTCCGCGTGCAAAAATTGGTCGGCATGGTTCTTTTGAACTCGTAGTGCAGTGGAGTGGGGTCGCTATTTAGTTATAGGCAGTCGAGGGCAGCCGTCGTCAATCTCCTTCGCTGACCGGGCATTTTAACTGGCTCATTGGAGTTTTCAGGACCAAGGAAAACCGACCAGTAAGTTAAATGCCCGCTAAACTTTATTAAATGTTGTCTGGCTTCTTAAAAGTGTTTCCACTTCTCCCCCCCTTCTCACCCCTTCTCTCCCCTTCTCTCCCCTTCTCTCCCCTTCTCTCCCCTTCTCTCCCCTTCTCTCCCCTTCTCTCCCCTTCTCTCCCCTTCTCACCCCTTCTCACCCCTTCTCACCCCTTCTGTCCCCTTCTCTTCCCCTCTCTCCCCTTCTCTCCCCCCCCCTCCCCCCCCGCACTCACTAAAGCACTTACCGTACACTGTGCAGCCATCTTTTACCTTCCTCTTCATAGCGGGTGTTAATTTCAGACAGCGTTCCCCTGCTTTCCCTAGCCTCCACCTTTGCGATGTGTTTGTTTGTGTGTGTGTGTGTGTATATGCGGTCAGTCGATCCAGCTCGAGGTTTCATCGCTGACGGTCGATCCAGCTCGAGGTTTTCCAGGCGAGTGCCCTCGAGCTTCAAGGTCGATGGCACTCGCTGTAAAGTCATGTCAGTGGGACAGGCCCTTTAAGCTATGTCCTCCAGACATTTCCACTCTGGTAAAAATACTTATCTGATTCCTTTTTAAAAATTAAATCTAAATTAACCAGTGTATTCCGGATTGTAACTGGTGACTGTGGAAGGAGGTTTTTTTCTCACATCATCTCCAGACTTATTTCCAATAACTTTGAAATTGTGTTTTCTCGATCTTGGCTCCTTGACTAATAGGAACGGCTTTTTGCTATCCCTGCTGTCACAGCCTGTCATGATATTCTTCTCAACCTTCACTGCTCTGAAAAGAACCATTTCAGCTTCTCAGTTACAAAGAGAGAAAAATCTTTATAACTGAGATCCCTCATCCCTGGAGTGGGATCAGTAAATCCTTTCTGTACGATCACCTGAGCCTTCATACCCATCCTTTAGTCTGGTGAGAAAATATGTATGAAATATGTGAGTAGAGAATAATAATGGCTCAACGCTAATCATCTTTTCTACTCACCGTCTCTATATATGAAGTCTATTTCTGTATAGTTCTGTTTTGTTTAGTTCAGTTTAGTTTAGTTCAGTTCAGTTCAGTTCTGTTTAGTTTAGTTTAGTTTAGTTTAGTTTAGTATTGTCACGTGTACCAAGGTACAGTGAAAAGCTTTTTGTCGCCTGCTTTCCAGTCAAAGAAAAAACAGTATGTACATGATTACACTCAAGCCATTCACAGTGTACAGATACAGGATAAAACGTAGAATATTCAGCGCAAGGTAAAGTCCAATAAAATCCAATTATAGCTCAAAGGTCTTCAATGAGGTGAATGGGTGGTCAGAACTGACTTCTAGCTGGTGGTTCATTTGTCTGATAACAGCTGGGAAGAAACTGCCCCTGAATCTGGAGGTGTGCATTTTCAACTTTCTGTACCTCGGCGGCAGTGAAGTGTCGACAGTGGTGAAGCCTCACGACGATGGGGCCTCGGTGGTGGTGAAACCTCACGGAGGCGGCGATGCCTCGCGGGTCGACCCGCAGTTGACGGTCGATGAGAGCGTGGAGGACTGCCGTGAGGGAGGTGGGGAGAACAAAGGACAGTGGGGACTGGGCATGGGGGAACCGCTGAGGGTGAGGGGGGAGAACAAAAGGAGGAGCCGGCGTGCTTTGTAACTTTGTCAGTGCCATAGGTGGCTGCTATTTGTATATATTTGGTATGCTGCAAAGAATTTCACTGTGCCTAGTCACATGTGACAACAAAATATTCCATTCTCTTGCCTGATGGGAGTGAGGAGAAGAGGGAGTGACCAGGGTGAGTCTGGTCTTTAATTATGCTGGTGGCCTTGTTGAGGCAGCGTGAAGTGTAGATGGAGTTGATGGAAAGGATGTTGCTTTGCATGATGGTCTGGGGTACGGACACAACTCTCTGCAATTTCTTGAAGTTTCCAACCAGATGGGTAGAATATTCCCCCCCACCCCTCTCTCCATTATAACCAGTCTGAAGAAGGGTCCTGAAACATCACCTTTTTATCTCATTGGAACTGGAGGTCTACTTAAACTGGTCTGTAAGAAGAAAGAGGAAGCAATTTTACTATTACATCTGTCACCATAAAATAGAAGCAGAGCAGAGATCAAAAGTTACAAACAGGAAACACTTAAGTAACAGACCGCATGATTAGTTTAGCTTTGTTTAGTTTGACAAAGATCAGAGACTAATAGATTGGAGAAAATCTGTTCTTAGAGTGTCTTTGGATAGAATAAACTGAACAGCTTTGTGGCACTCTATCTGAATGAAGGCACAAGAGAAAAGCTGAGAGGAAGGAAACCAACATTAACAAAATTCACGGAAAAAAGGGGTGAGCATGACGGGAGAATGCAAGGAGAAAAGGTGATAAACTATTGGGAAGGCAAAGAGGAAACGTGAAGCAAGGGTGTATTGTGAAAATCATGTCTCCTCTGCCTCCAGATGGATGGATCCATGTTGTGCCTTGGAGAGCAGATTCTCTGCTGCCAGGAGGAAGCTGTACAGGAGGACACCAGTGATGACTTTTCCTGTGGTCATCAGAAGGGAGACGCTTCTGAAGATACCAAAGTTAGATCACATATCTTAGCATTCTTGATTCTATAGAAGAGTTTAGTTTAGAGATAGTGTGGAACCAGCCCACCGAGTCCATGCTGACCAGCGATCCCTGCACCCTAGCAGTATTCTACATGCTAGGGATAATTTACAAATTTTTTCTAAGGCCAAATTAACCTACAAACCTCTACGTTTTTAGAGTATGGGAGGAAACTGGAGCACCCGGGGAAAACCCACATGGGCTTGGGGAGAAAGTACAAACTCCGGACAGACAGGCACCCATAATCAGGATTGAACTCGGGTCTCTGGCACTGTAAGGCAGCAACTCTACCACTGTGCCACCCTGCTGCCCCTTTAATATTACTATTTGCCTTTTGCAACACTACAAGAGATTGAGTTTCTGAAGAGGTGACCAAGAGAACTGAGGAAGGCAAGGGCTGTGGACGTTGTCCACATGAACAATGTAGATGCACAGATCTTATACCCAGAGTAGGGGAATCACAAAACCAGAGGTCATAGGTTTAATGTGAGAGGGGAAAGATATAATAGGAAAACTAAGGGGCAACTTTTTCACTTGCAGGTTGGTGGGTATGTGGAATCAAGTTGCCAGAGTAGGTAGTTGAGGCAGCATTTAAAATACATTTGGACAGGTACATGATTAGGAAAGATTTTGAGGGATATGGGCCAAACATGGGCAGGTAGGACTCGTGTGGATCTTGGTCTTTATGGGCAAGTTGGGCCAAAGGACCTGTGTCCATTCTGTATGACTCTATGAACCTTAGCAAGGCATTTAACAAGCTCCTGGTTTTTAGACTGGTCCAAAAGGTGAAATCACATGGGATCCAGTGTGAGTTAGCTAATTAGAGACATCATTAGTTTGATGGAAAGAGTCAGAGAGGCGTAGTGGAGGGTTGTTTTACAGATTGGTGGTTTCCGACCAGTGATGTGCTGCAGGGATCATTACTATTGTTTATCGGATATTAACTTTTGGGATGGGAATGTAGGTGGCATGGTTAGTATGTTTGCAAATTAAAGTGAAACTGGTATTGTGGTAGACGGTGAAGAAGGTTGTCTCAGGTTATGCAGGGTCTAGATTGGCAGGAAAATGAACAAAGGAATAGCAAATTGAATTTAACTCGGCCAAGTGTGAATGAATGTACTTTGGAAAGTTAAACTATGAGGGTGAATGACAGGGCCCTGGGGAGTGCTGTAGATCAGAGAGAAGCACAGGAGAGGAACGGTACCAGCACATAGTTCCTGGAAAATAGCAACATAGATGGACAAAGTGAAGAAGGCATATGGCATGCTTTCCTTCATCAAATGGGGGCATTGAATACTGGAGATGGGATGTCCTATTACAGCAATACAAGATGCTGGGGAGACCACACCTGGCATATTGGGTCCAGTTAAAGCCACCTCAGTATAGAAAGCATGTGATTTAGCTAAAGAAGTAAAGATTCACAAAGATGTTGCTGAGATGGGAAAGCTTGAGTTACGAGGAGAATCTGGATAGGCTGCAACAGTTTTCCCTGGTGCAAAGGTTGAGGAGCAAAACTTACAGAGTTTCATAAAATCATGAGGGACACAGATAATGTGCTACACTTGTCGCTTTATTGTCATGTGTCCCTGTATAGGACAATGAAATTCTTACTTTGCTTAAGCACACAGAAAATAGTAGGCATTTACTACAAAACAGATAAATGTGTCCATATACCATGATATAAATATATACACACATGAATAAATAAACTGGTAAAGTGCAAATAACAGAAAGAGGTTATTAATAATCAGGGTTTTGTCCGAGCCAGGTTTAATAGCCTGATGGCTGTGGGGAAGTAGCTATTCCTGAACCTGGTTGTTGCAGTCTTCAGGCTCCTGTACCTTCTACCTGAATGTAGCAGGGAGATGAGTGTGTGGCCAGGATGGTGTGGGTCTTTGATGATACTGCCAGCCTTTTTGAGGCAGCGACTGCGATAAATCCCCTCGATGGAAGGAAGGTCAGAGCCGATGATGGACTGGGCAGTATTTACTACTTTTTGTAGTCTTTTCCTCTCCAGGGCGCTCAAATTGCCGAACCAAGCCACTCATTAGAGAGAGTCTTCCTTGACAATCCGACTCTCCGTAATCTTCTCAGGAAGTAGAGGCGCTGATGAGCCTTTTTGATAATTGCGTTAGTGTTCTCGGACCAGGAAAGATCTTCAGAGATGTACACGCCCAGGAATTTGAAGTTCTTGACCCTTTCAACCATCGACCCGTTGATATAAATGGGGCTGTGGGTCCCCCTCCTACTCCTTCCAAAGTCCACAATCAGTTCCTTGGTTTTGCTGGTGTTGAGGGCCAGGTTATTGCGCTGGCACCATAAGGACAGTTGCTCGATCTCTCTTCTATATTCTGATTCATTCCCATCAGTGATACGCCCCACAATAGTGGTGTCGTCAGCAAACTTGATGATGGAGTTCGCACTGTGGTTCGCTACGCAGTCATGGGTATAGAGTGAGTACCGCAGGGGGCTGAGCACGCAGCCTTGAGGTGCTCCCGTGCTGATTGTTATCGAGGCTGACAATCATATTTCACTTGTGCAGCTTACACCCCAGCGATATGAATATTGACTTCTCTAACTTCACGTAGCCGTTGTTTCCCTCTCCCCATCCCTCCCCTATCCTTGTTCTCCAACCAGCCTGACTGCCCCCTGATTAAATGTTATCTTTGTATGCTTCGTTGTCACCTTCCCCTAGCTAACAAAGATCTATTCTACGTTTCTTGAGCTTCATCCCCTTTGATGTCCCATTTTCACACACCTTACCCTCCCATATCTGTGTCTCCCTCTCCCCTGACTCTCAGTCTGAAGAAGGGTCTTGACCCAAAACGTCATCCATTCCTTCTCTCCAGAGATGCTGCCTGTCCCGCTGAGTTATTCCAGCATCTTGTGTCAAACCTCTGCTACAGTCAGATTTCTCCATGCATTCTTAAAGAATCTAGAAGATACAGCATTATGCTTATTTAATAATTCATAAGGAAAAAGTATAGTGCCATGGGGCTGCTGAATAGCTAATAATATACCTGTATTTAAGAAGGGAGATAGGTCCAGGCAACAATAAGCTGTTAGTTTAGTTTAGTTTATTTTGAGATGTGTGAAACAGGCCCTTTGGCGCACCAAGTCCACACTGACCAGCGATCACCCGTACACTAGTTTCATCCTACACACTGGGGACAATTTTACAAAAGCCAATTAACCAACAAACCTGCAAGTCTTTGGATTGTAGGAGCAAACCGGAGCGCCTGGAGAAAACCCACATGGTCACAGGGAGAACGTCCAAACTCTGTACAGACAGTCCCCATAATCAGGATCGAACCCGGGTCTCAGGCACTGTAAGGCAGTAACTCTACCACTGCGTCACTGTGCCACCCCCTGTGCTACCCATGCTGCTGTGAGCTTACCAAAGAATAATAGTGGAATCTTAAAATAGCAAACAGAAAAACATTCTGAAGCCAAATATATTTAGGACAGAATTTTGAAAGAATCTCATTGAATGGTTTGAAGAGGCAACAGGCAGAGTAGAGAAAGGTAATATGGTAGAAGAAATCTATCCAGATTCCCCAAAGGCCTTTGGAAATCTGCCATACAATGAACAAGGTCAGTAAATATGGAGTCAGGGGGCAGAGGGCAGACTGGATAGCCAGCTGTCTGTGAGAAAGCTGAGATAGGGTCAAACACCATTTATACAAGGTGGCAGGTGGTGCAGGGCAGGGTCTCGAAAGAATCGATGTTGGAACCTATGCCATTGACAAACCAATCTAACAACTTAAAATTTTCAATTGAAGGTACAATTTCTAAATATGAGGTTGACATTAAATTGGTCAATACCAAGAACTGTTGCAATGAACTACAAGGAGACTTGAATCAACATAAGTGAGGAGACACGTCTTGGGTAGAAAACCAACAACTTCTTACTTGGAAAGCAAGTTAAATGAAGTAGTGGACCAGAGGGACCTGGAGCACAAATACTAAATACTAAACACTGGAGTTTATGGGCCTGTCCCACTTAGGCGATTTTTCAGTGGACTGCCAGCGACTGTCAAGTTGCCGGCACTCGCCTGAAAAACCGGGAACTGGAACGGCGACTGTCAGAGTGGAACACACACACATCGCTTCCTTCACCAGCCCATGTGAATTTTTTAGACAGCACTCCCCCCACTTGCCCTGTCTAAAAGATTCACACGGTGCAAAGCCAAGGTGAAACAGACACACACCACGATGAACAGGAAGGTTGGCGCTGTAAAAAGACGACTAAAGCACAGTGTATGGTAAGTCCTTTAAAAGAGGGGAGGAGAGGAGGGGGGGGGGAGAGGGGGGAGAAAGGGGGAGAAGGAGTGGATACAAATTTTAAGAAGCCAGAGATACACAGCTGTGTAAATTCACCAGTCAGCACCGGCTACAACCTACGAGAACCTGCATGAACCTTCGACCTCCTGGCAACCCACTAGGACCTCCTGCCGACCCACCTACGGCTCGAGAATTCTCGCTACTCTCCATGGCGGCTTCATTCTATTCGCCGCTAAGTTTTGAACATGTTGAAAAATTCACGGCGACCATAATGAGGCCGCGACTAGTTCCCAGAATGTGGGAACTCCTCACGACCATGAAGGCGACTCCCCGGCAACCACCCGCGAACATGTGGCGACCATGTGGCGACTGCATAGTCTCCTGCAGTCGCCTAAAAAGTCGCCTAAGTGGGACAGGCCCATTAAAAGAACATACTTCTGACCTTCCATTTGATCTCAGGAAAGCCTGCCTCAGTATCAGATGTACAGCTGCCATATTATTTTTTTTAAATAGAGGGGGGGGGGGGGGTCATGCTCAAGAAGGTGTAAAAAATACACACCAATATTCAAGATTAAATCTTTCAAACATAATCGCCGGTTGAAGAGATTGGGCCTATTTTAACTTGAACAGAGAAGGATGAGAGTTGACTGAGTAAAGACGGGGTGGGGTCAGGCTATCTTTTAGCTTCTGCAAAAGGTTCCCCAAAGAACGGCTATTATTTTGGCTCTGCATAAACTACTAGAAAAAAATCTCAGTCAACTCAATATGTTTGAATACGTACAGATCTGTGCCTCTAGATTAAGAATCATCGAAGTTCATAAATTCATAAGTTATAGGAGCAGAATTAGGCCATTCGGCCCATCAAGTCAACTCTGCCATTCAATCATCGTTGATCTATCTTTCCCTCTCAACCCCATTCTCCTGCCTTCTGATAACCCCTGACACCCTTGAGGGCCTGTCCCACGAGCATGCGACTCCATGCGGCAAGCGCGACATAAAGGGCCGGTCCCACCAGCATGCGCCTGCATGCGGCAAGCGCGACCTAACGTGGTCGCTTGAGCCGTACAGCCTCGCGGGGCCGGTCCCACTTCGATCGGCGTAGCCGTATGGAGTTGTGCGGAGCTGGTCCCGACATCGTGCGGGGCTCCGAAAAACTGACCGTGTTTAAAAATTCCTCGCGGCAACGGCCTGCCGGCCCGCAGCTGCCTTGATGCCGTGTCACTCACTCGACCTCCACGCGGCTCCCGCGTCTGGTTTGGTCGCGCTTGCCGCATGCCGTACGGCTCAAGCGACCACGTTAGTTCGCGCTTGCCGCATGCAGGCGCATGCTGGTGGGACTGGTCCTTTAGGTCGCGCTTGCCGCATGCAGGTCGCATGCCCATGGTACAGGCCCTTTACTAATCAGGAATCTGTCAAACTCCGCCTTAAACATACCCAAAGACTTGGCCTCCACAGCTGTCTGTGGCAATGAATTCTACAGATTTGCCACCCTCTAACCAAAGAAATTCCGCTTCATCTCCTTTCTAAAGGTACATCCTTTAATTCTGAGGCTATGACCTCTAGTCGTAGACTCTCCCACTAGTGGAAACATCCTCTCCACAGCCACTCTATCCAGGCCTTTCACTATTCAGTAAGTTTCAATGAGGTTCCTCCTCATCCTTCTAAACTCCAGCGAGAACAGGCCTGGTGCTGTTAAACGCTCATCATATGTTAACCCAATAATTCCTGGGAACATGCTCGTAAACCTCTTCTGGACCCTTTCCAAAGCCAGCACATATTTCCTCAGATATGAGACCCAAAACAGATCACAATAATCATTTAACACATTAAAGTGGTAAAACCAATTGACATTCATTTGTTTCATTATTAATTAACAGGTCGTCTAAGTAGGAGAACTTCACAATTGACAAAAATTGCTCGGCATTATTGATGATTTTTTAATGCGCTATGGAATTTCATTGATATTATTTGAATGTCACTCATGACATATAAGAATTTATGTCTTTTATACATTAAAAATCTATTAATTGATGTTTTTGATACAGTCTTTATAAGAATGGAAATAAAACATTACACCATAGTTGGGAATATGTATTTCTAGTCAATAGAATATTAGGTTTGGATTATAAGTTTAGGAGTCGCTGCCTCATAAAGGCAGCCAGCATCATCAGAGCCCCATTCCAGCCTGGCCACACACTCATTTCACTCCTGCCATTGGGAAAAATATATGCGAACTTGAAAACTGTAACACCCAGGTTCAGGTACAACTTCTTCCCTGCAGCCATCGGGCTATTAAACACACCAGCCTCCAAATAAGCTCTGAACTACATAGACTTGGGAACAACAAACACACGATAATCGTGCAAAAAGACCAGGCCAATGCCTGCAGTTACTGCAGCATTTAGTGAATATCTTTGGTGTAAACCAGCAGCTGCAGTTCCTTAACTCAGCGGGACAGGCGTCATCTCCGGAGTGAAGGTTTTGGTGATGTTTCAAGTCGAGACCCTTCTTCACCTTGCCCTGATCATGGCCTCGGAAAGCTTCCATTGCTGACCAGGATGTGGCAAGGCAGCCATTCTGCAATACTCCCGCACAAAACAGCAAAGCAAATTAAATCCCTGATTTTTATTTCCAATCACCAAGTATGAACCCTGTACTCAAAATTGCGTTTTGCAAATTTACCTCAAGTACCATCTGTCCTCAGTATATAGCCAGTGATATGAATCAACACACATACAGCCCTGCCCTTTTAGTATGCAAGTCTGTTACAATGCTGCCACAAAATCAGATCCAATAACTTCATATAAGCATAGTCTCAATTTTGTGTATGATTTTGAGGAAGCAGGAAAGTAATTATCGAAAATGAGATTATAGGCTCTCTAGCGTCTGTATGATCTTGTTTCTGCAAATCCACTTTGACTATCCATCTCCGAGATCCATCTGTCATTTCAGCCTCCTGACAAGTTGACGATCGTACTATTAAGTGTGGCATTTTATACAGGAAGCAGCGATCAACAAATTATGTGCAGATTTCCCCTAAAGCTAAATTGTCGTCCATTCCCCAAGCATCAAAATCTAATTTTTAAAATGCCAAATATGCAACTTGCAATGACTGTGGAGGCAGTATAAAGGAATATAAAATGTTCTCATGCAGTGATTTCAGCGTCTGGCACTGGATCATCCATCATCTGCGGAAAAAGAGCAGTGACATTAATTAAAGACAGCTGACATAGGGCAAAGACTCAGATCTGTAAGTTGATACCTTTGTAACAATTACAAAGCACTCCATTTTCTTCCACTAAATCTCCTGACAAGACCGAATGGAAAGGATGGAAGACCTGGAAGAGCTGTCACAGTACTAAGGACACATTTCCACAGTGCGATTATTGATGTTATAAACATTGTCTGGAGGTCAACAAGGGAATGTGAAAATCATGGGAAACTCCTCCAATGGCCCGCAGAATAAGGACACCACCTGGAGATTTATTCGGGTCAACTATTTGCTCAGAGTCAGTTCAATTCAGTCAAAAGTGATAACCAAGAGAGAATTGTATCTCCAAAGTGTCTTTCCCATACCTCTAGGGATCCAGCCGACTGGATAGATAATTGGCTTCATGCTGGGATGTGGCCATTAGTCAGGGTATTGAGTATAGAAATTGGGCTGTTATGTTACAGTTGAACATCAAGTTGATGGAAGATAGACACAAAACACTGGAGTAACTCCTCTCCTTCTCTCCACAGATGCTGTCTGTCCCGCTGAGTTGCTCCAGCTTTTTGCGTTAATCTTCGGTTTAAATCAGCATCTGCAGTTCCTTCCTACACAACAAGTTGATGGAGCATATTTAGAGCATTGTGTTCACTTTGGTCACCCTGCTATGGGAAGGATGTTATTAAGCTGGAAAGTGTGTGTAAGATCATGAGGAGAATAAATGATGATGTGATGGTGGAAGGATGTTTTTCGGACTGGAGACCTGTGACTAGTGGTGGGCCTTAGGGATCAGTGCAGACCTCCTTGCTGCTTGCAGTTTTTTATCAATGATTTGGATGAGAATGTAGAAGACGCGCAGATATGCAAATGACACTAAAATGGGTGGTATCATGGACAGCAAAGATGACTGTTAAAAATTACAGCAAGACCTTGATAAAGGTCAAATTATCTGAGGGATGGTCAATGCAGTTTAATGCAGATAAATGCGGTGTTGCATTTAGGGTAGTCAAACCAGGGCAGAATCTTCAGTGAATAGTTAATTAGTTTAGTTCATTGTCACATGTACCGAGGTAGAGTGAAAAGCTTTTTGCTGCATGTTAACCAGTCAGCAGAAAGACAAAACATGATTACAATCAACACATTTACAGTGAATAGATATATAAGGGAATAATGTAAAGCCAGCAAGTCCGATCAAGAATATTCCGAGGTTCATCAAAGAGGTAGATAGTAATTCAGCACTGCTCTCTGGTTGTGGTAGGGTGATTCAATTAAGGAAAAATAAGGAAGTGTTAGATTTAAGCCTCCAAACTCATCTCTATCTCCAAACTCCTGACCTAAGAGTCAGCACATTCTTTGCCACTGGATCCTTGCGTTTCTGACCCATAGACCACAATATGTGAGGATAGGCAACAAAGCATCCTCCACCATAATTCTCTACACCCATGCTCCGCCAGGATGCATTCTCAGCCCTTAACCAAACTCCCCATTTACTTCCTGCTGGGCACTCAAATTCTGCTCAAACTCCATTTACAATTTTACAGATGGTGTCATAAGGTCATAAGGAATAGGAATAGAATTAGGTCATTTGGCCCAGCAAGTCTACTCCGTCATTCAATCATGGCTGACCTATCTCTCCCTCTTAAACCCATTCTCCTGCCTTCTCCCCATAACCTCTGACACCCATACTAATCAAGAATCTATTTATCTCTGCTTTCAAAATATCCACTGAGATACACTGAGTATATTCACTGTGTCACCATATTAGGCCGGATTTAAAAATAATGACAAAACTGAGTACAGAAATGAGATAGAGAGCTTGGTAACATGGTGTCAAACCAACAATGTCTCCCTCTTTATTGAGCTAGTTATTGACCTTGGGAAGCGATGTGGAGCACATGCCCCTATCAGCATCAATGGTACTGAAGTATAATGGTAGAGAGTTTCAAGTTTCTAAGCGTAAATATCACCAACAGTTTGTCCTGGACCAACCACGTCGAATCTACAGCCAAAAAACACACTGAGCTAGTTCCTCAGGAGACTAAGAAAGTTTTGCAGGTCTCCAACAATTCCGACCAACTTCTACAGATGCAACATATAAAGCATTCTATCAGGTTGCATCACAACCATTCCTTCTCACCAGAGATGCTGCCTGTCCCGCTGAATGGCTTCAGCTTTTGTGTCTATCTTTAGTTTGGGAACAGTCCTGCTGAGACCAAAATCTTGAAAGCATGTACCACCAGATTCAGCAACAGCTTCTTCTCCGCTGTTATCAGACTACTGAACGGTCCTCCCGTGAGCTAGATTGCAGTCCCAATCTTCCAACCTACCACATTACAGATGTTGGACTCTTTCTCTGTGATGCTGCAATGCTGCAACACCATATTCTGAACTCTGGTATTTTTCTCTTTACACCACCTGCTGTTCTCATAACTTAATTATACTCATGTATGTTGTGATTTGATCTGGCTTGATGTCATCTAAGCACTTTTCACTGTATCGTGATACACTTTACAATAATAAACCAATACCAATACCAGTGCCAAGGCTGAGACCTCCACTAAAGTCTTGGTTTGGCCTTGTCTCCATTGGAGACTTGGTTTGGCCTTATGATGAATCTTGTTGTAGTTTTTAGAAGATTAAGTAATTAATTTTATCATGAAACTTTCATATTTGAATTTGAACTGCTATCTGTATGTTATAGCTAATATGTAACAAATGTAATTCATTATTTTTAAGATGATCATTAAAGAATTAAAATACCACTGTTTGATGGGTCTTTTCTTCATGAAAGGGAATATATTTCAGAGATATTGGATAATTGGGTGCTTAGGTTTAGTTATTGAGAAATTTGAGCTAACCAGGATGTATTGTACCAGGATGTAGTGTAACGTTCGTTTTTATCAAAGGAACATCACTGTTACATTAAACTTTGACAAACAGTGAAAACATTTATTTACTATTGTTTAGTACAACTGTTCCTGCTGTATGGAGATGGAGTTTATACAGCAATGTAAATTTCCCAGAGGCTTTGTATCTTTATGCCATCAAAAGCAGAAAATCAGAGGTCGGTTTTCCAGTATTATTCCCTCTCATGCACAGAACAGGTCCTTGCATGAGCCAGAAAAGCTTTTTTAATTCTGTTGCCTTTTCAAGTACAGGCCAAGGTCAGACTAGAGTGAACGGCACGGTGGCGCAGCGGAAGAGTTGCTGCCTTACAGCGTTAGCCGCGCAGGAGACCCGGGTTCGTTCCTGACTACGGGTCAATCTGTAAAGAGTTTGGTACGGTCTCCCTGTGTCTCCCACGCGGTCGCAGGGAGAATATGCAAACTCCACACAGACAGACATCACCTGAGGACAGGATCAAACCCGGGTCTCTGGCGCTGTGAGACAGCAGCTCTACCACGGTGCTATGTGCTGCCCCTAATTCAAATCCATGACACCAACTCTGTAGTTTAAATTCAGTTAATAGTCTGAACTTCGGCCACCCAGTCTTAGTAATGATGCAAACTACCAGAACTATCATTAAAAAACAAACATCAGGCTCATTAATCATCTGTCATCCTGGCATGGCTGGCCTGACCCCAAGTGGATAACATTTAATGACCCTCATAAGTCACTTAGTTGAACTGTTCCTGTTACCTTTAAACAGAGGAGGAATAAACTACATAGAGCCGCTGGTATTGACGAAGGCAACAAACTTTGGCACAGTAAGGTCACTGCCAGCATAGTCAACCTTACAAACAACTGGAGACTGGTGCCTAAACTGGGAGAGTTGTCCCACAGACACATCCGAATTTCCAGCCCAACTCGTCCATGTCGCAAAGATTTCCAATCTAAACTAATCACATTTAACCGCACCTAGCATAACCCTCTAAACCTTTCCAATCCATGTACCTGTCCAAATGTCTTTTAAATGCTGTCTTTGTACCACCTTTATCTAGTTCCTCTGGCAGCTTGCTCCATACATTATTTACGCAGGCTACTCTAACAACAACCCTCTCCCACACCCCCATCCCAGACCCATGACCTCCATCACCAACCAAGGCAAGGACTGGTAGATGCATGAGAACACCAACAATAGCAAGTTTCCCTCCTACTTGCACATCGTGACATGGAAATACATCACTGGTCCTGAAACATCAGCAGTGCTGGGTCTAAATCCTGGAACTCCCTGCCCAAAAGCACAGTGATATTACCTTCACTGTTATTGCAGTGGTTCAGGCAGGCAGCTCAGCGCCACCTTTTCTGGTTCCTTTTCTGGACCCTTATAAAACCCACATAAAATTGGCTAAATACAAAAGAGGCCAATTTTAATGAAGGATAAATAGCATCCAACACGTTATTCCACACTACACATCTGGGAAGGCTGTAGAGCAAGAAGGTCTGTGTTCCTCGGCAGCCACTGCTGCTCAGGACAGCTTTGCAATGACTGGCTGGTCAATGCAGTTTATTGTGTGCTGATCGATTTCAAAGCTGAAAAGGGCAAGTGAAGCCAGTGAAATTCCTCAGGTCCGAAACAGAAGTCAACGTTCAAACTAAATATTTTCTAACAGATGGAAGGAAAATGCAGCTATCCTCATAGAGTCATACAGCGTGGAAACAGACTGCTCAGCCCAACTTGTCCACGCTGACCAACATGCCCCATCTACACTAGTCCCACCTGCCTGCATTTGGCCCCTATCCCTCTGAACCTATCCTACAGGCTGCCCCCGGGACACAGGATGGTTGACAAGGAGATGAGAAGGATGACGGTTTGGGGAAAATGAATTTCACTGTGTAATGTATCATTGCATATGTGACAATAAATATCCATTGATATCCATGTACTTGAAATGCTTCTTAAACATAGAGATAGTACTTTGGGCCAGAGACTCTGTGCAATTACCCAAACTATTCCTCTCATGGATCCAACCTGTCAAGAGAAAAACAAGATGGGGAAAACTTGTCATGTAAAATGGACGAATGTTCCTGTTTCAGGGATGGTGGATCTGTGTTCCTATCTCAGAGGCATTATTCAATAGGAAAGTGTCCACACAAAGGCTCTTACTCCATAATTGACTTTTTGTTAGACATGCAATTGTTTGACATAATTGACTTTTTGTTAGATACTCCTTAAGGCATCAGTTTTTGTATTGAAAAACTATGTCGATTTGCTGTGTATGGCGGCCTCGCCAACAGTTTGACTGTCCTTTCCTTCTTTGCGTTTTAATAATATGTGTTAAATGTATGTTTTTAGTGTTCTTTAGCTTGTTTTATGTGGGGGGTTGGGAGTGGGGGTTTGGGGGAAACTTTTTTCTAATCTCTTACCTCGACAGAGATGCGATTTTTTTCCGTATCATATCTCCGTCCGCACTGCAGCCTAACATCAAGGAGTTGGCGGCCTTTGCTAGAGACCGACTTTTGAGAGGTCCAGCGCGGGAAGCCTACGGGACTTTAACATCGCGGAGCCCACGATCCCTTTGCTAGCTCCAACCGTGGGTGCTTGCAGACTTAACATCACGGAGCAGTTTATTTCAGGTCTGAAAGTAGCAGCACACGTAGGCAGCATGGTAAAGAAGGCATTAGAGTATGCTTGCTTTCATCAGTCAGGGCATTGAGTATAAGAGTCAGGAAGTTCTGGTGCATTTTTAACTGGCTGCATTTGGAGTTTTGTATGCAGTTCTGGTTGCTGCAATACAGCAAGGATGTTGAGGCTTTGTAGAAAGTGCAGAAGAGATTTATCAGGATGCTGCTGGATTAGAGGGCATTAGTTATAAGGAGAGATCGAGTCTCGGAGGTTGTGGGGAGACCCCTGGGTGGAAATGTCAAATACTCGAGGGCATAGCTTTAAAATGAAAGAGGTGGATTGAACAGAGATGTGGGGGAACAAATTTTACACAGAGTGGCGGGTGCTTGGAATGCACTTGCAGGAGTGCAGTGGAAGCAAATACAATAGTGGTATTTAAAATACTTTTAGATAGACACAAGGATATAAGGGATAGACTGCTGTTGTCTCTTTATTTTCCTGTAATTTTAATATATAATATATACTGAACTTTTGTTGTTGTTTACTATGGGATTTACAGAGTAATACATTTACGTATCTGGTGTGTTGCTGCAAGTAAGAAAGTAATTGTTTTCCGTTTCGGGACATATGACAATAAAACACTCTTGATTTGATGAAGGGGCATGGATCATATGCAGGCAAACGGGACTAGTTTAATATGACATCATGTTTAGCATAGGCATTGTGGACAATATAGCGTTTTCCTTGTGTTGGTTAATAATTTGCGAAAGCTTTGCAGAGCAATTAAGTGAGGAAGACTTTCTTTAAGAAAAATCTGATGTTAATTATATACATTTGTTCTTGAATATGCTGCTGTCAATGGGTCAGGAATAAATGTGTCCTGATATCTTTTCCATGATATGTAACTTCTTGGTACAAAATCAGGTGTATAACACTGCAGTAATTCACAGTAATACAAATATGACCAATTTTAGAGATACACTTTAAACAGTGCAATGGTCAAGTCAAGAGTGTTTAATTGTCATTTATAGTGAAAAGGAACAATGAAATTCTTACCTGCAGCAGCGTAACAGGTCTGCAAACACAATGCTCAATAGATAACATGATAAATCAAACAAAAAAAAGTTCAATAAATAATAAATGTGCTTAACAAAGGTTGAGAGACATTTTTTCCTGAAATACCCGTGCTTCAGAAAGGTTGAAAGCTAGAACCTGAATCCAAACCCCACTCTTCTACCAAGTGAAGATTGATCGCCAGTACTAAGCATCAATAAAACTTGTTCCATATTCCAATACTCCAGCACTTTGTGTTTTGCTCAGGATTCCAGCATCTGCGATTCCACATGCCTCCATTTAAAGACTCTGCTACAAAATCTCCTTGAAATACTGCTACTCTCTCGATGGGAGTTGTGTGAGACCATCTGTGATTCCTGCTGCTCTCCTGCTTCTCAACCATCTTCTGTCACTTGCCCACCTTTGTCCCGTCCATGTCTCTCTTTTCCAGCTTTCTCCCCACTATTGGGCTGGCACGTTGGCGCAGCGGTAGAGTTGCTGCCTCACAACGCCAGAGACCCGGGTTCAATCCTGACAACGGGTGCTGTCTGTACAGAATTTGTACGTTCTACCTGTGACTACTTGGGTTTTCTCCGGGTGCTCCGGATTTCTCTTACACTCCGAAGAGGTGCAGGTTGGCAGGTTAATTGGCATCTATAAATTGTGCTGAGTGTGTAGGATTGAATTAGTGTACGGGTGATCGCTGTCGGCATAGACCCGGTGAGCCAAAGACTGGACTCGAAGGGTCTTGACCCGAAACATCCCTATTCCTTCTCTCCAGAGATGCTGCCTGTCCCGCTGAATTATTCCAGCTTTTTGAGTATCTTCGGTTTAAACCAGCATTTTTACAGTTCTTTCCTACACATGTTGTCTGCTCCACTGTGAATTCTCCTCAAGGAATACTGTATCTACTTTGAAAAAGTTCTCCTCCTCTCTCCGACAAGAGCTCTGTACCATCCTCTCTTGCTGCTCCCCCTCTGTGATGCCTCCTGCTCTCCAAGTTTTAACTCTACCACCAAGTTTTAACCCAGTCCTTATTAGTGACTGTGATTCTGATTCTGAGAGGTGGCATATTACCACGGCAGCCTCACGACTTAGGTGAACATTACACTTCCTGAGGATTCCTGCTCATTACCCAGCAGAAAGTGAGACATGGTAGCACAGCTGTAGAGTTGCTGCCTTAAGGCGCCCTGATGGCATCAGTAAGAAGAGTAATATAGGTAAATATGAGGTTATCCACTTTGGTGGCAAAAACAAAAGGGCAGATTATTATCTCAGTGGGGTTAGGTTAGGTAAGGGGGAGGTACAGCGAGACCTGGGTGTCCTTGTACACCAGTCACTGAAAGTTGGCGTGCAGGTACAGCAGGCAGTGAAGAAATCCCTTCAGCCCACCGAGTCCACACCGACAAGCGATCACCCCATACACTAACCTACACACGCAATGGACAATATATTTTACAACTTACCAAAGCCAATTAACCTACAAACATGTAATCCGAGATGTTAATGGCCAGGAATTTGAAGTTGCCAACTCCTAACTCTAACTGATGAGTGAATGGGAGAGAGTGTGAGAACTTAAGACAAGAGAATGGCTGAGTTGCAAAATGCAGAACAGGAGGACAAGGCAGCAAGTCAGGCAAGGGAAGAACTCTCCTCCCAGAGTAAAAGGGAGACAAATACTCAAGCTGAGCCCATATCATGGATGGATGCCTAACATACACACAGTGGTGCAGCTGGTAGAGCTGCTGCCTCACAGCACCAGAGACCCAGGTTCAATCCTGACCTCGGGTGCTGTCTGTGTGGAGTTTGCATGTTCTCCCTTTGACCGTGTGGGATTCCTCCGGGTGGTCCGGCTTCCTCCCATAAGCCATAGATGTGCAGGTCTGCAGATTACTTGGTCTCTCAGTTTAGTTTAGTTTATTGTTGCGTGTATGAGGTGAACGGGTGATGGATGGCAGCGTGGACTTGGTGGGGCTGAATAACCTGTTTCCATGCTGCATCTGTAAACTCTGAATTCTAAAAGAGAAAACAAGTGAGCTGAAGTTGTGGAACTCCATGCTGAGTCCAGAAGGCCGCGGCGTGCGGTTCTGGCACATCCTCCTGATCTTTGTCACCGGCAGACAAGCCGGATGAGGCCCGTTGCCGGAAAACATCAGCACTCTGGAGTAAACTGAGGCCACAGGCAATGAGCCACGGCTAGGTCCAATAAATGGTTATTGGACCAATTAATCTCATCCTCGTCAGCCCTATCCCTTATAAATCCAACAGTTCCAGCCAGGAAGGTGAGGGGAAAAAGGGACAGGAAGAAAGGGGGACAGGAAGACCTCTTATTAATTGTCCCTCCTTAGTGAAGATGAAGGACTATATTCCTGTGTGGCCCTGGACCTTCTTGTCACTAATGTTTGACCAGAAATAATTCCGACCGCATAAGTTCATCTTACTGCACGTGTCACTGTCAAACCTGGTGTTGTCCCCTGGTGAAGTATCCATCTGCCTGATCTTCATTCTCACACTTTCTTTACCTTCAGTCCATGACTTCTCCTGATATGTAACCTGCTAAACAAGTTACTTCTTGAGGTATGGGTTGGCGGCGCGACCGACGTCGCAGCGGTCTCTGCAGTCTGTCTGTCTTTTTTTATTTTATTGTCCTGTAGAGTGTAAAGTTTGTGGTGGGTTTTTGACTGTGTATGTGTGGGGGGCGTGGGGGTGGGTGGGGGAAACTTTTAAATCTCTTCCCTGTACGGGGACCCGACCTTTTCCCTGTCGGGCCTCCGTTGCCGTTGGGGCCTAGCACCGTGGAGCGGCCTCCAACCGGAACGACCTGGGGGCTCAAGTCACGGAGCCTGCGGAGCTGCGGACCAACCATCGTGGAGCTGGCCGGCCTCGGAGCGTGGAGAGTTCGGAGCGTGGAGAGCTGCGGTGGCGCACGGCTGCGACCCGACTCCGGTGGATGGTGACACCGGGAGCTTAAGGGTCCCCGGTGGGAGACTGCTTTGCGGGGCACCGGCAACAGCGACTTCTCCCGCCCGAATTGCGGGATTGAGAGTGACCTGGAGCGGGGCCTTACATCGCCCGGCGCGGCTTTAAATGGCCACGGACTTGCTAGCGCCTGCCAGGGGCTCCAACATCAAGACCCGGGGCAGGGCCTTACATCGCCCGGCACGGCTTTAAGTGGCCGTGGGACTTGCTAGCGCCTGCCGGGGGCTTTGACTTTGACTTCGGGAGAGGAATGGAGAGCAGGGGAGAGACAAGACTTTGCCTTCCATCACAGTGAGGAGGAGATTCACTGTGATGGATGTTTGTGTAAATTGTGTTGGTGTGTGTCTTGGATCTTTTCTTGTATGGCTGCAGAAACCAAATTTCGTTTGAACTTCATGTGAGGTTCAAATGACAAATAAACGGTATTGTATTGTATTGTATTGTGTGGGAACGCACCCTCTTATTTCCCCTACACCCTTTCCCCTTCTCCTTCTCCCATCCTTCATGTGCAAGAATACAATATCACACTTGTCAAGTGTACAGTACATTGTTTCCCTTAAGTTCCGAATTTCGAAGATATAATCAATGCCAACATTTTGGGAAAAATGCAACCGATCCAAACATAAATAATGATTTTTCTTTTCTCTTGCCTTCTCTTCATCATTCCTCACAACTATTGAAAGAATTTGCTGCACTGTTCACTGAACTTCCATCTGTACTTGCTGCTGTTGGCTGATCTCTTGTACATGTGCCTGTCACTTTAAATTCCACTAGGCAGGCATATGACAGTAAGTGCACATCACTTTCTCTCTGCACACACTTATCTTTTTAACTTCGGTCATTCCTCTTTATCTGTCATCCATATATTTTCATTCAACTTCAATCTGTCACATCCACTCACTTTCAAGTTCAAAGGGATATGCATGCCTTGTTGAAGTATCAAAAGATGGACTTGGTACTTCAGATTGATGCTGTATATACAGCAAATCAAATTCTGCATTAGATGCCTCCCGGTTTTTCAGATGATCATCGAATGACAGTGTTTGGTATTTATTCCTTACCAGAACTCTTTGGTGTTGCTGTAGTCAACAATCCCTTTGATAATTCTCCAGGCAACATGACAGGGAATCATGTACACTCCAAAACATCTTCTTAGGAGGTTTGAATACTATTTACCATTGGACCCTCTAACTGTGGTTTCAATGTTGATGAACTAATCTTTCTGAGGAAGGGTCTCGACCCAAAACGTCACCTAATTACATTTCTTCAGGGATGCTGCCTGAGTTACTCCAGCATTTTGGGTTTATCTTTGCACTAATCTTTTATGAGCCTGACAAATATCTGCCATGCCTCCGCTACAAGGTTTCACTGTTTCCCAAACAAAAGAAAGAATGAAGAAGGGTCTCGACCCGAAACATCACCCATTCCTTCCCTCCAGAGATGCTGCCTGTCCCGCTGAGTTATTCCAACATTTTGTGTCTAACCGGTTTAAATCAGCATCTGCAGTTCCTTCCTACACAAAGGATGCGTCGGGGAAATTGATGGCAGTGGGTAATGGAACTTTCACCTTTCAAATCTGAATCCAGCGATCACATTCTAACTCATGCTGAGCAGATGAACACCAGGAATTTACTTGTGAGGTTTCTCCCTTTAAGTTACTTCATAATCAGGGCAGAAATGATTCACCGCCTGTTTGCATCATATTCCTATTGCAGAAATACAATTTTGCACTATTGTGGATGATAATCAGGTCCCCCTGAGTTGGAACCTGCCAAATAAAGAGCTCTGGGGACTAATCCAGTTCTCAGTCTACAGCCTTCGAGGTTACAGTACAAAAGTGTTTACCCAAACTATGTTTAAAAGTGTATACGGTTTCTTTTTCAACCAGAGTGCAGTCTTAGAGTGAGAAACTTTCCTCAACTTCCCTTTATTCTGAAAAATTTAGATTAAATCCAATCTGCTTGTTATTCAGAAGATAGACACAAAAAGCTGTAGTAATGAGACAGGCAGCATCTCTGGAGAGAAGGAATGGATGGCATTTTGGGTCGAGACCCTTCTTCAGACTGGTTAAGGATAAGGGAAACGAGAGATAGAGACGATGACTGGACAAGGTTGGTGGGGGCGTAAACCGGCAGCCCTGCCAGCAGCGTGTTCGTTTTTTCTACTTTTTTAATTTTTTGTGTGTTTTTGGTGTCTTTCTGTGTGTCCTGTGTGGGGGTGGTGTGGGGGGGGTAAGGGGGAAACCATTTTGGTCGCCTCCTCCGTGGCCTATATCGAGGATCGGTGCGGCCTTTCCCGGAGACGTGCCCGGGACTTTAGCGGCGGGCGCAGCGCGGACCTCATCGCGGAGCGGACGAGCCCCCGCCGGGGGTCGCCGGAGGGGAGCGCTCTGTTCGCTGGCCCGTGGCAGCCTGAAGCCGCGGTCTGCAGAGCTCCAGCCGGCGCGGCGTCCGCACCCTGGGATCCCTCGTTGGGGACCCGGGAGGAGAAGAGTTCTGACCGCCGGCCCGCAGCCTACTTCTACCGCGGGCGCGGCGGGGACTTACCATCCGGAGCGGGGTCCCTCGCTGAGGACCCCTGGAGAGGAGCTCCGACTGCCGGCCCTGCCGTCTGCGGTGCCTCTGGCTGCAGCAGCTGCAGCGTGGCGGGGATAAAACCTGATATTGATATTGATTGATGGATATTGAAGTGGAGAGATAAAGAACAATGAATAATAGATATGCAGTAATGATGATAAAGGAAACAGGCCATTAGCTGCTTGTAGGGTGAAGACGAGAAGCTAGTGCGACTTGGGTGGGGGATGGAAAGAGAGAGAGGGAACGCCAGGGTTACCTGAAGTGAGAGGACTGTAAGCTGCCCAATCGAAATATGAGATGCTGTTCCTCCAATTTGCATTTAGTCTTAAGCCTGTCCACTTGGCCGTCATTTGCGCGTAATTCCACATCTTGAACAACGGATACAGTAGATGAGGTTGGAGGAGGTGTCTAACTTGAAAGGACTGTCGGGGTCCCTGGACAGAGTCGAGGGAAGATGTTGCTTGTTATTCATATCTCTTCTAAGGGAAACAGGTTGAAAGCATTTTATCAGGATGCATCACAGCTTGGTTTGAGAACAGCTCCATCCAAGACCGAAATAAATAGCAGAGAATTGTGGACGTGGCCCAGACCATCACACAAACAAGTGTAGTTGGAGTCAATGGAGGTTGGTTTGCACAATGGTCTGGGCTGCATCCACATTTCTCTGCAATTCCTTGTGGTCTTGGATGGAGCTATTCCCAATCCACCTTGTGAGGCATCCTGGGGATTGTGGCTAGGGTGATGTGACTTTTTGAAGGTGATGCTAATAGAAATGCTGCCTTACAGATCCGACTACCCTAGGCCTCATGCTCACATACAGTGTTGGCCGTATATACCTAGTATTTCTTTGAGTCTCCCCGTTAGCCTTTAATTGTAACCTGCCCATCAAATGTTATCATCTGAATCCTTGACAGTAAAACTAATAGCATGATTATGCCTTCTGCTGAGATGATGCAGGAGATGAGGACATCCGAGCTGTCCTTGTCATCCATCTGCTCTGGCTGATAGTCCCCTATACCCAATACCAACGCCACGCCGTTCTCTAACTAAATCACAGTGCCAGTCTCGGAGCTAAAACTATCGTCTTGTCTTCCTGCCTTCCCTACCTTGCCAGGTCATGTTACTGAGTTTGGGTTGACATGTCGCCTGTATGGTCATGAGTAGTCGCCCAAAGAGTCGTACCTTTTTCTGGTCACCACTGGATTTTCAACATGTTGAACATTTTTGGCGACCTGCTATGACTATGACGGGTGCCGGCAGTCGGCAAAAAAGTTGCGTAAGTGGGACAGACCCTTTAAGGAGACTGTGGGCCAGGGATGTGGTATGATGTGGTTCAAAAAATAGGAATACTGTCATCTCCAGTGTTGAACCCCACCACTGTTCACTGCCTCAGCGAAGCCACCCCTCGAATGGGCAGAGACATTTACTCCATGGTTTGGAAGCACTGCCATGCCAGTCCCTTGCCAGCTGGTTCTAGTCTCCTCAGCTTCTGCACCAGCTTGGCCTGCAAGGGAGAAGGAAGTATCCCAGTGGGTGTCTTGGAATCTGCTTAGCTGGCGAATCCATTGCAGTGAGAGCTGGAAGCATGTGCCGGTTGTGAGATGAGGTGTGACACTTATTGCAATGCCAAGTGTCTCAGACTGACATGAATCTGATGAGCATGAGGACTGATTGCTTCTTGACGGAGATTGTTGGCAGATGTGTGACAGGTAACAAGCATTGAGCGCTATCAGATGCCAGGGATGTGACCAGTAGGATATGCCGTTTTAAAATGCATTTAATGACCTTGACTCCTTCTACAAGGTTGTTAGATTTCTTACTGCTTCTTGCGGCTTGGTTCCTATCATTGTGCTCAGCAGCCATCTGCTCTCAATGTCTTTTTAGTGTTTTCCAGAGAGCTGTTCAGAGTCTGCTTCATCCTGCAAAGTAAACCTGCAGCAAACTCCCTCTGATGTTGTGCCCCGTTTGCAAATTAGATCCACTTCTTGTACACCCTTCAGTATATGTTCCCATCACATCTTCCCATCAAGGATCTTGAAAAAAAAGTCTAGACCCAAAGCGTCACCTATCCATGCTCTCCAGAGATGCTGCCTGACCTGCTGAGTTACTCCAGCACTTTGTGTCCTTGAGATACATGCAGAATGCTGGAGAAACACAGTGGGTCAGGCAGCATCTTTGGAAAAAAGGAATAGGTGACGTTCTGGTCGAGACCCTTCTTCAGACCCTTTCTTCAGAAAGTGACAGTTTATAAGATTGGTAGTTAAGGTTCTTAAGATTGGTCTGAAGAACGGTCTCGACCCAAAACATCACCTATTCCTTTTCTCCAGAGATACTGCCTGACCCGCTGAGTTACTCCAGCAATTTGTGCTTTTCGTTTGTGTAAACCAGCATCTGGAATTCCTTCCTGCACACTTTGTGTCCTTTTATGTATCAACCAGCATCTGTAGTTTCTTCTTTTATAAATCTCTGCCATTCTGGATGCATGTACTTGCTTTAGGCAATGTGGGATAACTTTAACCATTGTGAGCCAATGGCAATACTTAATCCCCATTTGGTGCAGCCAGCCTGTATAATCACACTGTGTAGGAAGGAACTGCAGATTGCTGGTTTATACTGAAGATAGATACGAAGTACTGGAGTAACTCAGCGGCCAGGCAGCATCTCTGGAGAAAAATGAATGGGTGAAGTTTTGGGTCGGGAGGTCGGAAGTCTGAAACGTCGCTGATCGTTTTTCTCCAGAGATGCTGCCTGACCCGTTGAGTTACTCCAGCACTTTGTGCATAATTACAGTGTTGATTGGCTAGATGCTGATATCATTGGAATGAGCAGACAGTACCAAGTTTGTTTGATTGAACAATTCCTGTACCCACTTGCAAAATGTGCTGAATTTGAACTCCAGTGAGCGCTTTTAAGATTGGAAGTTAAGAAAATGAAAGGTTCACAAATAATAGATTTACAGAGAGCACAGCAGTGGAATGGAAAGGTTTGCATTTGTTAAGGTAATGTGCTTATGTTCTGGAAATGATTAACTTTAATCTTTATAGACAGATCCCCTCTCTCCCATCTGCTCTGCAGTTATAGTGTAGTGGCAGAAGTAACATTCATTTGTACAATAAAAACATCCACAGTTAAGGTAGATTCTGAAGTAATGTAAAAATTAACGGATGGCTGATTACATTAATATGATCTAGACAAGTCACCATCTGTCGATGTCACTATTCCTCCAGCTTCCATTTTACTCCACATATATGGAACAGAAAACAAATTGAAATTACTTTATTTTCTTCTGTGTTAAAAAAAAAAAGTAATAGGTATTGCGCAGATTTCTTGACATTCAGACAAATGTGTGATGGCTTAATGCTTGCAATTAAAACGTTTGGCATCTCTATAGGAGTTCAGCAGCAAAGTATTGCTTGCAGTATGATGGTAGCTCCCCGCAACATACATAGAATTCAGTGACTGAGCAATGTTATTCCGGTGACAACACCATTTGAGAGATGGTGGCATTTGGATGTCGGACAATGGGGCCAGTGGATCATTTCTACCCTTGGTTTAGTGATGATGCTTCTCTGAATGAGGAGGTGCAAGGGTTTCAAAGGTTTCAAATGTTTCAAAGGTCTTATATTGTCACATGTACCACAAGGTACAGTGATATGTGAATTACCATATAGCCATATGGAAAAAAAAAGCAACAAGACACACAACTACATAAAAGTTTAACTCCTGTTCCAAATACCTGTAGTGACTGGAGATTGAGTCATTAGCTACAAATTTGGGTCGGACATCCCCAAGGATTCTCCCATAATTTGGTGTACTAGTTATAATGTGGAGGAGGTGGGATGAGTCCAACAATTGGATTGAGAGTGCTCACTAAAACTGTCCACAGCCGTGCTTTGGTGAATTTTATAATCTAGAGCTATTTGGTGAATTTATACTATTAATAACTCTGTGAAGTTTTTCGTTGCCACTTGTTCTTCGAGAAAATACCTGAGTTACACTGACTAGTAAAGTTCAGCTTTTTTGTTTCAGGTTACGGAGATGAAACCGTCACAGCAGGTTAAATTGTCTGTTGTAAGCTCACCAAATAACAGCAGGGTTTAAAGCATGTGGTCAACTCACCAAATAACACCAGGGTATAACACATGTGGTAACCTCACCAAATAACAGCATTGTAATGCCTGTTGTAAGCTCCTCGGGCAGATGGGGCTCGTCAGCCTGGGAAGGCAGTCCATCTAGGAGAGGGAAAACTCCACTGCCTTGTGGCCATATCCAGTCATGGTAAACCTCAAGAAAATCAGGAGTCGGAGCCCCGAAGGCAGTTTGTTGTTGTCCACAACCTCGCTCTGGCAGCTCCTGCAACGGCGCTGGTGCTGAACTGTAACGGCCCTGCTGTTCCTTTGGATCGATCAGCGACTTGGAGAGGGGGGACGTGCTGCATGGGCAACAGCCTGTCCTCCATATGCTCCACCCCCGAATGAACAACCCCTCAGTCTCTCCACCTCTGCTGTACAAGATGCACTGAGAAAGGTGAATGAGCACAAAGCTGCCGGCCCCGATGGCATCCCTGGCCGGGTGCTTAGGGCATGTGCTGGACAACTATCCCCAGTCTTCACCGACATTTTCAATCTCTCACTGGCCCAGGGTGTTGTCCCCACTTGCCTCAAGCCATCAACCATCGTGCCAGTGCCCAAACAGTCAGCCACAGGGAGTCTCAACGATTTCCGCCCAGTGGCACTCACCCTTGTCATTGCTAAGTGCTTTGAGCGGCTGATCTTGGCTCACCTCAAAGCCAGCCTCCCCCCCACACTGGACCCCCATCAGTTTGCCTACCGGGCCAACAGATCTACAGAGGACGCCATATTTGCGGCCCTACACTCTGCCCTGACCCACCTGGACAACAACAACTCCTACATCAGGTTGCTGTTCATTGATTTCAGCTCTGCCTTTAACACTGTCATCCCCGCCAGCTTGATCACCAAACTCAGCGGACTTGGCATCTCCACCTCCCTCTGCAACTGGACACTGGATTTCCTCACCAACAGACCACAGTCTGTTAGGGTCAACAACCTCACCTCCTCCACTATAACACTGAATATAGCACTATAACGCTGTGTGCTCATCCCTCTCCTCTACTCCCTCTTCACCCACGACTGCATCCCTAAGTACGGATCCAACGCCATCATTAAGTTTGCTGACGACACCACGGTGGTAGGACTGATCAGTGACAACGATGAGTCAGCCTACAGAGAGGAGGTCCAGCACCTGACAACCTGGTGTGCCAACAATAACCTCGTCCTCAACTCCAAGAAGACGAAGGAAATTATTGTCGACTTCAGGAAGATCAGAGGAGGCAGTCATACCCCCATCCATATAAACGGGACTGAGGTGGAGCGCGTCTCCAACTACAAATTCCTCGGGGTACATATCTCGGAGGATTTGTCCTGGTCCCTCAACACCTCCAAGCTGATCAAAAAGGCACAGCAGCGCCTTTACTTCCTGAGGAGGCTCAAGAAAGCCCACCTGTCCCCCCAGATCCTGACCAACTTCTACCGCTGTACCATCGAAAGCATCCTGACCACCTGCTTCACGGTATGGTACAGCAGCTGCACTGTTGCGGACAGGAAGGCACTACAACGGGTGGTGAAAACCGCGCAGCACATCATCGGTGCCCCGCTCCCTGCCATGGATGCCCTCCACCGAAAACGGTGTCTGAGACGGGCTGGGAAGATCATTAAAGACCCCTCCCACCCCAACCATGGACTGTTTGCCCTCCTCCCATCAGGGAGACGGTACAGGAGCCTCAGGTCTCGTACCAGCAGGATGAGGAACAGCTTCTACAATTATACCATCACATTGCTGAACTCGGAGTCCCGCCGATAGATTCCTCCGGTCCCTCCGTCCCCATTGTTTAATTATTCTGTATTTTTGATTATTCTGTATCTTCTTTTTTTTTAATTTCTATATGCACTACTACTACTACGGACTGACGCAAAACTGCATTTCGTTGTACCCATACTTAGTATTTGTGCAATGCCATTAAAGTTGAATTGAATGGAATTGAATTGAATATGGCATCGCCCAGGCTTACATCCAACCAGGATGCATCACCCATGGTCAGTCATGACCGAGAGGGGTCTACTACTATGTAAGCTCCCCAAAAAACACCAGGATATAAAGCATATTGTAAAGCAACCAAATAACACCCGGTATGAAGCATATGGTAAACTCACCAAATAACAGCAGGTCGTAAAGTACGGCAACTCCACCCCAAACTCATCTTTTATTGTTAATTGCTGCCATGGAATGCACATCCCCAAAAGGTGAGCATCCTAGAAACATAGAACATAGAACAATACTGCACAGGAACAGGCCCTTCAGCCCACAATGTCTGTGCCGGACATGATGTCGGGTAAATCTGCTCTGCCTGCGAATCTGGTTAACATGCACGCACCCACAGCCTTGAATTTACCTACATCCTGTTACTGTGCAATCCAAGCAAGGTCGATTTTCATCAACAGAGCCAGTCACAGTGGCACAGCAGTAGAATTGCTGCCTTACAGCGAATGCAGCGCCGGAGACCCGGGTTGGATCTCGAATACGGGTTCTGTCTGTACGGAGTTTGTACGTTCTCCCCGTAACCTGCGTGGATTTTCTCCGAGATCTTCGGTTTCCTCCCACACTCCAAAAATGTACAGGTTTGTAGGTTCATTGGCTTGGTAAATGTAAAAATTGTCCCTAGTGGGTGTAGGATAGTGTTAACGTGCAGGGATCGCTGGTCGGCGCGTACCCAGTGGGCCGAAGGGCCTGTTTCCGCGCTGTATCTCTAAACTAAACTAAATAATCTTCTGGATAGAATGAATAAACCACAGGTTTCTGGACCCCAAGTATTATAGTACTCTAATGGGCCTGTCCCACTTACCAACTTTTTTGGCGACTGCCGGCATCCGTCATAGGTCGTTGCAGGTCGCCAAAATGTTTTAACACGTTGAAAACTCAGCTACGACTATTTGGGCTACTGAGGAGACTACTCACAACCATACAAGCGATACCCTGGCGACATGTTGTGGGGTGAAGCCTGTATGGTCAGGAGTAGTCGCCCAAAGTGTTGTACCTTGTTCTGGTCGCCGCTGGATTTTCAACATGTTGAAAATTTTCGGTGAACTGCAAAGACCTAAGTGGGACAGGCCCATAATATGAACAAAACACCAGAACATCGAACAATGGAAACAAATTAAGATAGAAGATGAGAAATTATATAATTAAACATTACCACTCCCGAACTTTGTTCAGGTTTGTTCTTACAAGATTGGTTTGCGATATACACATCTTCCTTGGTCATAGCATTGAGCACAAACATTGGCAAATGATGTAGCAACTTTGGCATTGGGAACTGTGGCAATCCTGACCTTGGGTACTGTCTGTGTGGATTTTGTATAATCTCCTTGTGACCGCGTGGGTTTCCTCCAGGTGCCCCTGTTTCGGCCCACATCCCAAAGATGTGCGGGTTTGTAGATTAATTGGCTTCTGTAAAATTGTCCGTAGTGTTGAGGGATCAGAAGAAAAAGTGGGTAAACATCAAACTATTTTGAACGCTTTTTCATTGCTCAGGATGTACTCAGTCGGCCGAAAGGCCTGTTTCGATGCTGTATCTCTGAAAGAAATTATTGAAATGTGTATAAAACCATTGCTTCAACAGAGCCAGTGAATTATGCTCTACAGGAGTATAATACCCATTGCCAATTTGCCAGTTTTAAACCAAACTCCATGACAAATTTCATTCGCTGAAATCATATCCAAGAGCTAAGACTGAGTATTTTTGTGGTTGACAAAAAATATATTCTGATTTATCTATTTTTAAACACCAAATAAGGAATGCCACTACTGCATATGGAAAGCCTTTTGTTTTTAAGCGTAACCATCAAGCTAAATTTGGCAGCTGCTAAACCTGTCTTGAGATTTCCGTACAAGAAGTCCTGGATGGAAAACTTCATCAATGCCTCCTTTCCACAAGGTTCTATTATTGGTTGTATAAAATAAACATCTGAGGGTGGTGGAAGATAGGATCTGGTTATGCATTCAGTTCAGTATTTCCAGTCCAAGCACAAACAAAAAGTGGAAACCCAGTTTCCTACCTTGGCAGTTCACACAAAATATTCCCATCACAGATCACGGAGAATCTATGATTTTTCCACGGCACTTGAAATAAGCTGCAAGTCTCTAACCTTTCCTAAATTATTGCCAAATATTTTGACGTGCAATCAAGTCTGACATAAATTAGTCGCAACACAGTGAATTCTTGCACAGAACATGTTAAAAAGCATTGATCAAGCAATGGACGGCAGGTGAGATGTTCATAATTGATGACCTGTACATGTTTTAGAAATTATCATGTACATCAGTCAATGAAATATGTATGTCACAATGAGACACAGAGAGAATGCCAAGCAGTACATTCTGATGATAGAAAAAGAGACTGGCATTTGACATTTAAAGTGAAGGGACTCAAACCATTAAGACTCACTTCAAAGAAAAAATATGGCTATCCTAAGTGTTTATTTTATGTTGTTCTGCTGCATTCTTGAATTATTAAATTATTATTTTTTAGTGTAATCTCATGGGGGTGAGCTAGTTAAAAGGAATTACTGACTACCAACCTGTAAGGTTGCTGACAGATGGAATTATTAATGCAAGGTATTTAATTTTGCATTCATTAACGTTGCTCCCTCAAAGGATGCACAAGTCTTACGCCATCAGGTCTAATATGTTTAGAGATTTAGTTTGGAGATACAATACAGAAACAGGCCCTTCGGCCCACCAATGTCTCTGCCGACCAGCGATCCCTGTACACTAGCACTATCGAACACACTAGGAATAATTTTCAATTTTACAAAAAACAATTAAGTGTCTCAACCCAAAGCATCGCCTATTCCTTTTCACAAGAGATGCTGTCTGACATGCTGAGTTACTCCAGAATTTTGTGTCTCTCTTCAGTGTAAACCAGCATCTGCAGTTCCTTCGTACACAACCTACGAACCAGTACTTCTTTGAAATGTGGGAGAAAACCCACGCAGTCACAGGGACAACGTACAAACTCTGTATGGACATAGTCAGGATTGAACCCGGGTCCCTGGCACTCTAATGGGTCTGTCCCACTTAGGCGATTGTTCAGGCGACTGCTGGACAGTCAAGTAACCAGTTGCTGAAAACCAGGCGACTGGAACGGCGACTGTCAGAGTGGAACACACACATACACACATCGCTTCCTTCACCAGCCAGTTATGCAGGCGGGGGACAGGGTAAGCAGGGGGAGCGCTATCTGAGTGAAATTCACACAGTGCAAAGTCAATGTGGATACAGACACACACCACGATGAACAGGAAGGTTGGCGCTGTAATTAAGACAGTGAAAGCACAGTGTACGGGAAGGGTCATTTCCTTTAAAAGAGGGGGGGAGAGAGGGGGGTAAAGTGGGGAGAAGGGGGAGAAGGAGGGAGAAGGGGGAGACGGGATGGGGAGAAGGAGTGGAGACAACTTTTAAGAAGCCAGAGATACACGGCTGTGAAGCTCAGCGGACATTAACATTACTGGTCGGTTAACCTTGGTTCTGAAAACTACCTTTTTTGTTTGTTTTTCTTCCCAATGAGCCAATGAAATTCACCGGGCAGCACCGGCGGCAACCTACGACAACCCACAACAACCTACCACCTCCTGGCGACACACTACCACTGCACTGACGGCACGAGAATTCATGCTACTCCCCATGGCGGCATCATTCTGGTCGCCACTAACTTTTCAACGTGTTGAAAAATTAGCAGCAACCAGAATGAAGCCGCAACTAGTTCCGAGAATGCGGGAACTACTCACGACCATAAAGGCGACTCCCCGGCAACCACCCGTGAACATGTGGCGACCATGTGGCAACCGCAGAGTCTTCTGTAGTCGCCTAAAGAGTCACCTAAATGGGACAGGCCCATTAGTCAGCAACTCTACTGCTGCAACACAGAGCAGCCCTTCTGGGCAAAGAAACATTCTGATTATTGCCTTCAGCTGACTAATCAGTGCTGCTCCATAGAGAGAAGTTGACATAGAGAGTTACAGCATGGAATAGGCCCTTTGGACCACCAAGTCAACACTGATCACTAACCACCCATTTACACTAACCCTAACCGAGAACATAGACAGTACAGCATAGAAACAGGCGTTTCAGCCAACAATGTCTGTGCCAAAACATGAAGTCAAGTTGAACTGATCTCATCTGCTTGCACATGATCCTAATCCCACTTTTCCCTTCATTTCCATGTGCCTAACCTCTTGAATCCCATTATCATACCTGCCTCCACCACCACCCCTGGCAATGCGTTCCAGGCCCCCACAACTCTCTATGTTAAAAAACTTGCCCTGCACACCTCAATTAAACTTACCCCCTCTCACCTTATATCCATGCCCAGTGTTGGGCAATTTCACTCTGGGAAAAAAAGTTCTGACTGTCTACCCTATCACTGCCTCTCATAATTTTATAAACAAATATACACGAGTCTAATACAACTTTATTGTGTCCATATTATCATCAATTCCTCACTTACTCACCTACACACAAGGGGCAATTTACAGAGGTCAGTTGTCCTACCAACCTGTACGTCTTTGGAATGTGGAAGGCAACTGGAGCATCTAGAGGAAAACCACGCAGCCACAGGGAGAACATGCAAACTCCACACAGATGTTAGAGTCTTAACTTGGCCATAAAGGCCTGTTGACCTGGCAGTAGTACTGGGTCAAAGATGGAGTTGCAGTGGTCTGCCTGGCCAGGCGATGAGTAGATGTCCTCCATCGCTGCTTGGACGCTCCGTGCCTCTGCAGGCCATGTCCGATCATGAATGGTGGTGGACAATAGACATCTAGTGGGGCACAGGGCAGCTGCATCCTCATCCTCAGTGATGGTGGGAACAGCATGCAAGAGCTCAAGTCAAAGCTGAAGCATTCACAACCATGTTCAGCCAGATGTACCAAATGGATGATGCTTCACAACGTCCTCCTGAGATTCCCATTATCACACAAGACTGTATTCACTCCACATGCTAACAAGAATATTGATGAGTCTAAATCTTGATGCATTCTACCCCATAGCACTATAGCAGTGCCTTTCAAAAAAGCAGTGCATTGTTATATTTTCAATAGCTATTATTGATGGATAATACATGCTAGCCTTGCTGACAATACCAACATCCTGAAAAAATAATTAATAATTACATTTCTCCAAATTATCCTTGTCATTGATGTTTTCAAAAAATTCACTCTCACACGTGTTAACTTTGATTTTTGAATGGAACCCTGATTCAGTCACTCCGTCTTTAAGCTGCTAATCATCAATCAAAATGTTTGGGGAATAACACAAAAAACTGAACAGATTACATCTAACTTAGATTTATTTGTTGTTCAATATGCTCAATGTCATCGTTATAGTCTTTATTGAGTCTTTCACCAATTTAAATTTGGTTAGTAATATACTACTTCCTCAAACAGCCCTATCAAAATTTGTTCATTTTTTGGGTTTTTATTGTGTGCCAAATTTCAGTAGGTTTTTAGTCAGATGGGAACCCATCATATGGGAAGTGGTCAATGGCACTGAAAAATGGGGCAGAGTTCCTTGGAGTTCCACCCTTTACTTTAAGAAAGGAATTAATTCATTTAAAAAAATATATAAGGTCATAAGATCATAAGGAATAGTAGAATTAGGTCATTTGGTCCATCAAGTCTACTATGCCATTTAATCATGGCTGATGTATCTCTCCATCCTAACCCCATTCTCCTGCCTTTTTCCCATAACCTCGGACACCTGTACTAATCAGAAATCTATCTATCTCTGACTTAAAAATATCCACTGGCCTGGCCTACACAGCATTCTGTGGCAAAGAATTCCACAGATTCACCACCTTCTGACTAAAGAAATTTGTCCTCATCTCCTTCCTAAAAGAACATCCTTTAATTCAGAAGCTATGACCTCTGGTCCTAGACTCTCCCACGATTGGAAACATCCTCTCCACATCCACTCTATCCAAGCCTTACACTATTCTGCATGTATCAATGAGGTCCCCTCACATCCTTCTAAACTCCA
Source organism: Amblyraja radiata (assembly GCF_010909765.2). NCBI lineage: Eukaryota > Metazoa > Chordata > Chondrichthyes > Rajiformes > Rajidae > Amblyraja > Amblyraja radiata. Next base: position 20,524,253 of record NC_045962.1, read on the forward strand.
GCGAGTAAAGGCCCAGTGCCGGCAAACGACAATACCATTTTATGTTTTTTTTAATAAATAAATAAATAAGTTTCTGATGACAGTTAAAATCTTCAGATACTGGAAACCTATGACAAAAAGATTCTGATGACAACAATGGCAATGAATAATTTATAGACATTTCTTTGTGCACCATTTTGGGGATCAATATTCATACGTTCAAAGTCAAAGCACATTGTAATTTTTCTTCAGAGATGCAGCGTGGAAACAGGCACTTCGGCCCACCGAGTCTGCGCTGAACGGCGATCCCCGTACACCAGTTCTATCCTACGCATTTGGGACAATTTACGGAAGCCAATTAATCTACAAACCTGCACATCTTTGTAGTGTGGAAAGAAACCAGAGCACACGGAGAAAACCCACGTGGTCACAGGGAGAACCTACTAACCCAGTACAGACAGTAGCTGTAGTCAGGATCAAACTTGGGTCTCTGGAGCTGTAAAGCAGCAACTCTACCATTGCAGTACTGTGCCGCCCATATCAATACATTAATTGTGTTTATTATTAATGTAATCAATTTATCTTCATAGAAAATTAATTGGAAAAAAATAGTCCAATTAACTTTCTCACTATTTCTCAGGATTGTGACGACAGCAAAATTTCAGCTGTATTGTTAAACACCAACATAAATAGTGTGAAATAAATGCAGAAAACGCTGGAAACAGTCAGCAAGTCCATCTGTATTCGTGGAAAGGGAACCTGTTCTCAGGCTCTTCATCAGAACTAAGAAAGAGAGAAAAACAACTTTGTTTTCGATAGCTGAGAAGGTGGAGAAGGCTAGATAGGCAAAGAAAATGTGTCTGAAAGGTGAGATTGAATGAGCTACCACTGCAGTTACAGTGAGTATAAAATCAGACAAGTCTGACATTTCTCAGCCCATTTCTGTCGATTATTTATATGCCACTATGTACTTCAACAGCGCTCCTCACTATCTGCAACTCCTCTAATGCTGGTGTCATCTGCAAGGTCACTAACAAACCCATCTACATTTATGTCCAAGTTGTTTAAATATATATATCTATATCCATGTTTTTTTTATTATCATCATTTATTTATTTATTTATTGTGTGTGTGTGTGTGTGTGTGTGTGTGTGTGTGTGTGTGTGTGTGTGTGTGTGTGTGTGTGTGTGTGTGTGTGTGTGCGCATTATTATATTAAATATAATATATTAAATATATAAGTGTGTGCATGTGTGTGTACGGGTGTGTGTATATAATCACAAACAACAGAGGTCACAGCACAGAACCCTGAAGAACTCCACTGGCTACATGAGTAAGTCAGTTCTGAATCCAAATGACCAAGTCACCACTAACCCCATGCATCTTAATCATCTGGATCAGCCTACCATGAACAACATTATCAAGCACCTCACTGAAAATCCATGTTGACAACATCCACTGCCCTACCCTCTTTGATCACCTTCGTCACCTCCTCAAAAAATTCAAAAGCAATTTTGCCACCTTCTTTATCTGCTGCAACATTTTTGCAGACTTAGAACCAAATGGTCCATTGTTGTCCAAGTAATTATCACGTGTACCTACTTTTATTTGCGTACTATCCAGTCAAAGAAAATACTATACATGATTACAATCAATCTGTCCACAGTGCACAGGTAAAGGATAATGTGTACAACATTTAGTGCAAACTTCTGTACCTCTTGCCTGATGGGAGAGAGGAGAAGAGGGAGTGAGACTGGTCATTGATCATGCTGGTGGCCTCGCGTGAAGTGTAGATGGAGTCAATGGAACTGAGGTTGCTTGCGTGATGGTCTGGGCTACGTCCACCCATTGCTGGTAATGTCACATTTGTGGCTTAAGATGTTTTCCTTGGTTGAAGTTGTAAAATATACTGCCAAACCAGTTATTGGACCAAGATCTGCCTCAAGGATAGAAGTGTGATGAAGAGTTATTGAGTCGGCAAGTTGTACAGCCAGGAAACAGCTCCATCGGCCCAACTCAGCCATGTCAGAAGATTCACAAATCTGCAAGTAAGCTCTGAAGTTTGAACAGAAAACCCTGAGTTGGTTTACTCTAGTTTTCACCTTTCCACCTTTATACAAATGAAATCTCACCCTGTGCCTTTCTGTAAGTGATTGCTAGACTTGGATGTTGATTGAACATTAGAAATGCTGGTGAAAGCTACAGCTGGATTTTAATGGCATGTTCCTTTTAAAAAATGATTATTTTAGTTCTGAAGTCAAATTGCTGTTAATGGCCCAGAATTGCAACAATTTAATCCATTCACTCTCAATCCTATCATTGGATATTGTTGCTTGAGTATTCGGAAGTGCTAGGTTATTTTTATTTTGCTTCTTCTTATCTCAATTTGCTCTTACTGTATTTAGACTCTAGTTTATCCTCTTCTGTTATTCTAATATTTTTCTCTTTCTCCTCTGTTCCAATGTTTATTTACCATTCACCACTTCCCAGAGGTTTCAAAGAATTGGGCTGAAGTTTTCCAATTTGCATCCGCCATGAAAGTCATGCCATGGCACATTTCAACCAGAAGAACACAGGGAAAACGTGGTCATCTCATAGCCATAACATGAATGTTCCACCAATATCTGGCAAAACACATCAACATCTCCCTTGCAATGGTATTGTGTCCTTGAATTTGGGTGATTAGCAGCTCCATTCCCCCTGTGGCCTCAGATATGAAATAAATGCAACAATTTCCTTTGTTCAGTTCTGATTAACTTAGGAATTGTCGTAGCTACTAGCAAGATGTCCACGGAAGGTTCTTTCATTCAAAATCAGTCCAGTCCAACATAATGTGGATGAAATACCTTTAACAAAGGGTCTTTTTTTAACACGTTCTATAATTCTTTTATCTTTTTTGTTTTGCTTTTTGTATATTTACTTTCTTGTGATACATGAATGCATCTCAGTTCTATTTTATTTTAAATAAATCTGGCTTGATTTATCCTTTCTGATCTGATTGTACAATCTTTTGAAGAAAATTGTTCTTTCTTATTCATTCACATGGATTTGCCAGCATATATTATTCAAATCCAATCGCTCCTGAACCATGAAGTGAAGTATATTTATGAGAGAATAGACTAGGTAAGGATAACAAATTTCCTTTGAAAAATGCAGGTATACAATTTATACTTAATGATATAACAATTTTAATTCTAGATTTATTTAAATTCTGCAATATCTCCATCTGCTCTGCTAGATGATATTAAAGAAAACTCAAAGAGATTGTATGTACATTAAGGGAAAGTGGGTAATTAGAGAGAACATAGGGCCCTTCAGAAAGTGGCCATCTCTGTGTGGAGCTGCAGGAGATGGGTAAGGTCATCAATGAGTATGTCTTTGATTTTACCATGGAGAAATAAAGTGTATGAAGGTAGATAAATCTCCAGGCTGATCAGATAAATCCGAGAATACTGTTGGAAGTTAGAGAAGGAATACAGGCACGCTGGCTAAAATACATCACTCCTCATTAGACACGGGTGAGGTGCGGCTTGACTGGAAGGTGGCTAAAGTTGCGTCTCTATTTAAGAGGGGCTGCAAGAAAAAGCCTGGGAAATACGGACCATCTGTGGTAGGCAAGTTGCTGGAGAGGATAAAGGGGCTGTCCCACTTGGGGGTCCTAATTAGCGAGTTTAGAAGAGTTTGAAAAAATGACATATTGAAGACCTCCTTCGACTATGTAGAAGACCAGCTACGACTAACTTCGGGAAAATTGGATACCGAATAGTGGAGAGTGAGTACGACCTCCTTCGATCTCCTTTGACCTCCCTTCGACCTCCCTTCGACTATGATGAAGACTATCTATGACTACCTTCGACTACCTTCGACTACACTCGATTACCTACAACTAACATGCCAACCTACTACGACCTACTACGACTAAACCTACGAGTAAAAAAAAGTATCAATTTTTTCCATGGCGACCTTTTTTTATTCGTGGGCATTTTTTATCATTGAAAAAAATGGCACGACCTAGCTGAGGCCTCGAGTACGCGGAGACCATTCTTGAGCATGAAGGAGGGTTACGAAGACCTCCTAAGACCTCGTGTCAACAATGTTGCGAGTATGAGTCGAGGGCAAACCCGCGGATTAGATCGCCAAAGTGGGACAGGTCCTTAAAATATATATGTGTTTGGATTGACAGAGGCTGATTAGGGATAGTCAGCATGGTTTTGTACTTGGGAGATTGTGTATCATGAATCTGATTGAGTTTTGGATGAGAATGTACAAGGCATGATTAGTAAGTTTACAGATGACACTAAAGTAGGCGGTATGGTAGATAGAGATTATGCTTATCAAAGATTACAGCAGGATATTGATCAGCTGAGTAAGTGGTCTGAGGAATGGTTAATGCAGTTTAATGTAGTTAAGTGCGAGGTATTGCATTTGGGAAGTCAAACCAGGGCAGGACCTTCACAGTGAATGGCAAGGCCCTGGGAAGTGTTGTAGAGCAGAGGGACTAAGGGCTGCATGATTCGATTTGATTGGATTTGATTTAATTTATTGTCATTGCCTTCAAGAGACAACAACATTCGTTTTCCCTTAGTCATACAATAATTAAAAAGACACAAAACACAGAACACAGTAGACCACAACACAAACATCCCCACAGCGGCACCAAAGTTCCCCACTGTGATGGAAGGAACCCAAGTCCAGCCAACCTCCTCAACGATGTTCCCCTATGTTCACCCGTGGTCGGGGCTTCCCGAGCACCTCGTAGTCGCCGCTACGGGCGGCCCGATGTTCAGGCCCTCTCGCCAGGAACGATGGAACCCTGACGTCGAACGGGAGAAGATCCTCAGCAGCCTGGACCACTGAATCGGCCACCTTCCACCGGAGTCCGCGGCTTCCGATGTCCGCAGGCCGTGCTGGCGACCCCCGGCAAAGGGTCACAGGACTCCACGATGTCGAGGTCAGCGCCGCCTCTGTTGGGAGCTCCGCACCCTCAACCCGCGATGTTGGAGCAGCGGCCCAACACTCCGGAGCTCCAAGCGGCGATCCCAGGTAAGGCCTCGCCCGCTCCGCGATGTTTCCAGTGCCTCGCCGCCGCTGCTGAAGCTTTGGTCCGGTCCGGCAGGAAAGGCCGCGCCAATCCAGTTAGTAGGCCGCGATGAGGGGGGGCGAGGGCGTGACTCAGATAACAGTCGCATCCTCGTCAGGAAGTGACTGAAGGACGGTTCCCCTTACCATACCCTCTTCCCTCACATAAGATACTGAAAAGAACTAAAAAAAATCATACTTTAAACATAACAAAAAAAACTAAAGACAACCAGACTGTGGGTGTAGGCAGCTAGCAACAGCATCACCAGATGTCCAGGTTCGTAGTGGCTTTTAAAATGGCATCTCCGTTAGCCGGGATGGTTAAGAAGGCTTTTGGTACATTAGCTTTTTTCAGTCAGGGTACTGGGTAGACAGGTTTGGAGGTCATGTTACAGTTGTACAAGACATTGGTGAGGCCGTATTTAGAGTATTGTGTTCAGTTTTGGCCACCCTGCTATTGGAAGGATGTTGTTAAAATGGAGATTATGCACAGAAGATTCATAAGGATATTGCCAAGACATGAGTACCTGAGCTATCCTGCGGGGATATATCGAACTGGCTGCCAATGGATGTATTTGACACAGGTACTATATCATTTAAAAGACATTTGAACAGGTATGTGCATAGGAAAGGGTTAGAGGGATATAGGCCAAACATGGGCAGATGGGATTAGTGCATATAGGGGACCTTGAATGGCATGGGCAAGTTGGGCTGAAGGGCTTATTTCCATGCTGTGTGACTCTGCAACGCTATAACTCTAATTCGCTTAGCCAAAATAGGCTCTTCGTTCCCACTAGTCCGTGCCGACCAACAATCGCCAAACACGAATGGTATCTTACATACACTAGGGACAATTTAAAATTATACCAAACCAATTAATCTACAAACCTGTATGTTTTTGGAGTGCTGGAGGAAACTGTAGATGCCAGAGAAACCCCACACAGGACATGGGGAGAACGTACGAACTCTGTACAGAAAAAGCACCCGTAGTCTGGTTCGAACCCGGGTCGCTGGCGCTGTAAGGCAGCAACTCTACCGCTGCGCCACCAAGCCGCCAAATTGCCATGGTCGTCCTCAAACTCATTACTTCAGACCATTACTTTAGGTGCCCAGACATTAATTCTTTACATGCTAGCAATGACAATCAGCTTTAGCTTTGGTATATCATATACCAGAATTAGAAATGACATGAATTGTAATGTGCGAGGCACACTACCCCACCTATTATACTGGGAAAGAGATACCAACCATAGAACATAAGATTATAAAATATTATGATAAAATAGTAATGTGGATCGTACGTTTCACAGGTTATATTGAAAACGTCCTTTAGTTGCAGTGCCTTAAACCTGCAAAGAATATTAAGGAGACTTCTGATGTATGAATTACAGATTTCCTATCAGCTGGAAAATGAACGCTGCTTTCTGATATCTTAATTATAACCTGATTATTCTGTCTTTTGCAAAGGAAGTAACAGCAGGAGCTGGAATAGTCAATTTGATTGAACACATGTCATTTCCAGGATTGTGACATAATGGGGAATACTTCTACACCCACGGGTTCAAAAGGTTAGAGCATGGATGGATGCCATTCTGCCCACCAAGTCTGGGCCAGCTTTTTGAAAGAGCAATTGAGAATGAGTAGACCATATTGTGGTGTTATACAGCAGGGAAAGATCACCTCAGCTTAATCTATCCATGCCGACCAAGTTGCCTATCTAAGCAAGTCCCATTTGCCTACCTCTCACTACTTCTCTCTGCCTCTGAACACTTCCAATCCATGTAATGTCCAAATTTATTTTATGTGTAACTGTGCCCATCTCTAAAGCTTCTTCTGGCAGCTCATTCCACATACCCACCACCTTCCCCAATTCATCGGCCCATTGACCAAGATGATCCAGATCCCACTGTAATCTTCTTCATTCTCCACTAGACCACGAATGTTGGTGTCATCTGCAAACGTACTAGCCATAGCACTTTGTTCATATCCAAATTGTTAATATAAATAATAAACAACAGAGAAAATATGGCAGACAATTTGAACACAGCAAGCTCTCCAGAAACAGCTTTGGAATGACAATAGTTGAGAATGAATTTCAAAGATGGAAAATATTGCATTTGTCACCATAGTTAATGCTACTGAGGAGGAATCCATTTAGTTAAAAATGTGTTTTTAGTGAAAGGCATCTCAGTTTCTGTACAGCGAGTTCACCATCTTTGGAAAATATAATTTAAAACCTCTTGAATCATTGATAACATTTTTGCAGAATTACAAGTTCACCAGTTCACAAGTTATAGGAATAGAATTTGGCCATTTGGCCCATCGAGTCCACTCCGCCATTCAATCATGGTTGATCTCTGCTTCCTATTCCCATTTTCCTGCCTTCTCCCCATAACCCTTGACATCCATTCTAATCAAGAATTACAGAAAACAAGTGAGAGGTTGAAGAAGATTCCTACCCATAGCTGCCAGGAAAATACTTTTTTTGTCTGTAATGTTATTAAAATCCCTTTACCACTTCCATTGCCGCTTCCATTGCTGGTAACACATCTTCAGCTCAAATGCAGTATCGATGCATTTAAACAAAGGATCCCAAGTTCTCTCATTACACAGAAAGCAAGATGCCATCTGTATACTTACAATACATCATTCAGTGGAAGGAAGCAAATAACTAAAGACAAGTAGACTAGAAAGTTCTTAAAGAAGATGAATAGTGTGGAGAAATCATTGCTGTCTTAGAATGACACAGGAGAAACTACATCTTCACTATTTTAATGGATATGATGCATCTCACATTGTAACTAGCACAGACAGTGCAAAGTCGGAGTGAAGTACCAGAATTGACGATGAATCAGGAATGAAAAGTTATTTGAGACAAAATACATCAAGACTGTAAGTGACTAGCTGAGCTGAAAAACACTGCTACTTCATGATTCAGTGTTTATTTCTTGATTGAGTCAAGAAAATGGAAAATGTAGATATCAGTCTTTCATGTCAGACAAAGATTTGTTCTGAACACGTAGTCTTGTTGGAAGTAGGGCTGATGTTAGCTTCCAATATGAAGTCGGCATGAATGAATTCTTGTGCATTAGACTTTATTTGAGATCAGTGCATTGTTAACTTTGTTTCCAGAGGCCAGCTGCCAAGAACGAGCAAGAAACCAGCAGCGAGGAAAATTGGGGATAATGCACGTTGATGTCTGGGAACAGGGAAAAGCTTGATTTCTCAACCTTTCCAGGCTGCAAGAGTGATACCAAAGGATAGGAGAATTGCTAATGCTATATTGTTTTAAAAAGGGATGTAAAAATAACTTAGTAATTACAAGCAAGCTTTTTTGGAATCCACGCTAAGGAACAATATAAACCATCGCTTAGAAAGTACAGATTAATCAGGCAGAGACGGTTTGGATATATTAAGGGAACTAGATTTAAATGTTTTGAGACAATAGCATGGGGCCAGGGTTACTGAGGGCAGGACATTTGAGGCAGTCCTCACAGAGTTTAGCATGATCTTTCATCTGGTCCTATCCTGCAAACTGGTCAAAAAAGTAAGATCCAAATTGGATGTAAATGATATAAATTGGAAACAAATTGGCTCTGTGGTAGAAAGCAAAGGGTAATTGTTGGCTAGTGATTTTATCAACTGTCAAAATAATAGTTTAATGGCAACCATTGCTAACAATGGTATTAGAATCATAGAGTTCAATGGTTCAATGGTCCTTTATTGTTTCATGTACCAAGGTACACGTGACAATAACATTGTGTGCAGTTTTGGTCCCCTAATTTGAGGAAGGACATTCTTGCTATTGAGGGAGTGCAGCGTAGGTTTACAAGGTTAATTCCCGGGATGGCGGGACTGTCAAATGCTGAGAGAATGGAGCGGCTGGGCTTGTACACTCTGGAGTTTAGAAGGATAAGAGGGGATCTCATTGAAACATATAAGATTGCTAAGGGCTTGGACACACTAGAGGCAGGAAACATGTTCCCGATGTTGGGGGAGTCCAGAACCAGGGGCCACAGTTTAAGAATAAGGAGTAAGCCATTTAGAACGGAGACGAGGAAACACTTTTTCTCACAGAGAGTGGGTGTGTCTGTGGAATGCTCTGCCTCAGAGGGCGGTGGAGGCAGGTTCTCTGGATGCTTTCAAGAGAGAGCTAGATAGGGCTCTTAAAGATAGCGGAGTCAGGGGATATGGGGAGAAGGCAGGAACGGGGTACTGATTGTGGATGATCAGCCATGATCACATTGAATGCCGGTGCTGGCTCGAAGGGCCAAATGGCCTGCTCCTGTACCTATTGTCTATTGTCTATTGTCGTACAGTGAACTTTGATTTACTATACAGTCATACAAAAAAAGCAACAAGATACATAACTACATAAAGATTATACATTGACTTAAACAGCCACCACAGCGGTGTGTGAGAATCCCCAGGGCACACAGCATATGCGGAGACCCACAGCCATCAGTCCAATGTCCGGGCCACACACACGCTTCACCGTGATGTGGCCAGAGTTGTACCGACCGCTGTCACTCTCTCTGCAGTCCCTGTCTGCCCGAACAGTCAGAAAGCCGTCCTCACTTGCAACAGACACCGGGATGTCCTCATGGAGCGATGTCCCCGCAAACACTGAGATCACTGCACTCACGGCACTCCCTCCGATCCTCACCAGTGCAGGCAGAGCGTCCATCTTGTTTTTCGGCAACATCACATTCCCCACTGTGATGGAAAGCATAAATGTTTACCTTCTTTACTCCTTTCACAGAGTGATACAGCGTGGAAACAGCCCCTTTGGCTCAACATGCCCACACCAGCCAACATGTCCCAGCTACACTAGTTCCACCTGCCCGTGTTTGTTCATATCCCTCCAAACCTGTCCTATCCATGTATCTGTCTAACTGCTTCTTAAATGGCGAGATAGTCCCAGCCTCAACTACCTCCTCTGGCAACTCGTTCCATACATCCGCCACGCCTTGTGTGTAAAAAATTTACGCTCAGATTCCCATTAAATCTCTTTCCCTTCACCTCAAATCTATGTCCTCTGGTCCTCGACCTACCCACTCTGGGCAAGAAACTATGTCCATCCACCTGATGTAAGGGGATGTGCAATGGAACAAGGAATAAACAATGAAGAATAGTAAGATTAAACGAGAACTTACCAGTTTGAAGTTTGATCTTGATTTTATGAGGAGTTACGATGAGCGATTACGTGAAGAAGGCCCGTCCGTCTGCGTGCGCGTCAATCTTCAAAGCAGCGGTGTTAAATCACAGATAAAAAAGAAGACCTGAGAATAGTAAGATTGTGAAAACTTGAACTTCCATATGACCTTGATAATATGAGGGTGGGAGCGGTGGGCACGTAATCGCTCATCGTAACTCCTCATAAAATCAAGATCAAACTTCAAACTGGTAAGTTCTCGTTTAATCTTACTATTTTACTTCGGAGTCACGTGAGTGACTACGTGAAGATTTCAAAGCTCTGTGATTTTACGCCGGTTACGAATCCAGGCGTCACACACTGAATGGATTGACCATGGATGCGTGTAATCATTAAAGCATTCAGACATTACGTAGTTAAGTAAAGAAACTGATGCTTTAAATGAAAGAAAAGTTTTTTAAAAAGTTACCCCTCCCAACCTTGAGGGGGAAACTAAGGGACAGAACTTAAAATGGTACGTGCAAACACCCCCAGTCCGGTTATAGGTTTGTTATAAAACCGGTGGACCGTTATTTCATTCGTCCATCCTGCAGCCACTAGGATGTCATCAAGGGGCACGTCCATACCTCTTGCTGCCGACGTAGATGCAGCCCTGGTGGAGTGAGATTTAACCATATAAATGTTTACTCCTGCTACCGCCATTACCTCTTTTGACCATCTGGAGATGGTTTGAGTTGACACCTTTTGGTGTGGTTTTTTATGGCTGATGAGGACCGATTGTTCTGTGCCTCTGAGATTCTCCGTAACTCTCAGATAGTGGTGTTAGTATGTTACCACCCACACAACCGTTGGTCCTCTGGATATGCCAAGAACTGGTCTCCATCCCTGGCATTCCTGGCCTGCTCTGTTTATCAGGTTCCTGATTAGGAATGTTATGTTGTCCATATTGGTGGTCATGTAGTCCAGCTGTAGCTTTTGCAGTGTCTGGACTCTTTGTCAGCATACCACCTTCAGGGTTAGTTATAGGCGGTCCCCACTGTCAAAGTAGGGTTTGTACCACGCTCACATCCCATGTGTCAGTGTACCTTGGCCTTGGAGGTCTTAAATTGTAAATTCCCTTCATGAATTTTGTTGTAAAGGGGTGCGTTCCTATCGAACTGTGCCCTGCTTCCGGCATCAGATTGGAGGAGAGTGAGCCTCTGGCACTATAGATGCACTATAACTTAGTTTATAGTTATAGTACAGTTGATAGGAACTCCAAGACATCCGTTATCCGAACTGTGTTGTATTTGTTCGGACAGTCCTATGCCTTGAAATGGCCTCCTCAGAATCCGCAGACCAACTAGTTATACGTTCATATAGTGGATGATTACTTCCTGTAACTGGGTTCACTAGGAGGTCCCTGCTCTTGGGTACAGCCATTACTGGTTGGACTATAATACCCAACATTTTTGGGAACCAGGCTTGAGTAGGCCAATCTGGCACTACCAATATGCCTGTGGCTTAGTCTTGCTTGATTTTGTCAAGCATCGGTTTGTGAGACAAATTTGCGGAAAGCATACATAAACTTTCCTCCCCAATTGAGGGAGAAAGCATCCACTGCCTTGCTCCTGGATCCAGCTCGCAGGACACATATCTGGGTAACTAATGGTTAGTCTAGATGCAAATGGATCAACATCTGGTATGCCAAATCGTGTAGTTATTTTGTTAAATACTGTCTGATTCAACATCCATTTTGTGTTGTTATTAAACATTCATGATCCAGCATCTGTCACCGTGTTATATCTACCTCGTAGATTTCCCAAATATTCCTCTCGATACACCAAATGAGGTTCGACAATCTGTCGTAAGATACAGATTTTACACCACCCTTGTTAATGGATATATGCCACCGCAGTGGTGTTATCAATCTGAATTTGAACAAGCACCAGTTGCATATCGCTACAGAGAACATTGAGTCCATATGTGCCCCCAACAATTCTGGGTAATTGATTCCATGTGTTGGGGAATTACAGACTCCTACTCATTCCATCTGCCCCCACAGCTTTAGACTGTGTTCGTGTCTCCCCATCCTTTGCCGCTTGCATAGGTCTGAAGAACCCTCGATGGCTTTCGAGCAAAATTTCCCTGAGCTGTCTCCCATTCGTTATCCACCATAGTTATTCAACAATGGCCTCTGCTAGCACTTCATAGTTTGCCAATTTGGCCTGTATGTAATCTGAGTGTTCATTCCTTTGCTTGCTGTAAGTTCTGGTAATGCAAAGGTCCGTACTGCTGGGAAAGCAGCTACTATTTGCCAATTACACTCGCTGTTTGCCTGATAGATGGCTGGAATTTGACTATCAGGTCATTGCAGGTTTAATTAATATAGTCGTTTGCCCCTAGGCAAAATCACCAACATATTTACTGTTTTTGATAGTAAATTCTAGGTAATCAATTACCCTAGTAGGTGTCAATTTTGATTTAACTGGATGGATGAGGTAACCAATTCTTTCAAACAGGGTTTTGGTTTGCTTGACTGATGCTTCTGCCAATTCTGGTGACTCCAAAATGAAAATGTCCCCCAAATATGCCATTACTATGTGGTTTTGAGACCTTTGTAGGCCCAGAATTGGTTTCCGTAGTTTTGTCAATCCATTTGGCAGATCCATACCATTCAGTTAAACTTCAAATATCTCCTGTTCTTAGTGAATAGACACCGAATAGTATGCATCTTTGAGGTCGATGCATGCCATGTGACCATTTTATAGGAAGCTCCTATACAACAGTAGTTAAACCGTAACAAAATAATTGTTTCTAAAAATCTCTACTGCACAAATGAGTTACACCTGGATGAAGTGACATCCTCCATCTGTCACATGTCCTGAATGGCAATCCTGCCCAAAAATACTGGGCCTGCCTCGAAGACATTTCCAGTCCGAGTTCCAAGTCTGCTTGGAACCTGTGTATGTCGTGCAGTAAAATTATCACATTTTTATCTGTTTTTAAACCCCAGTTCTGAAATTTTTTGTTATTGTCATTTTGAACAAGAACACAAGAGTAAATTACCAACATGTAACTGCTCCACAATCCCTTGTTTCAGTAAACCCAGACCCACCTACCTCCATGGCTACCAGTGGTCTTGTGGTAAGCCCAAAGGCCCCTGATGCGGATTCCTTTTCTCTCCTTGATTGGGAGTAGGACTGGTAAGGTGTGTGGATTCCATGTTTCTCCCGACCTCTGATTGGGTCTGGTCTGAAACCTCATCATACTGAGCCTGCCTTGTAGGACAATTCTGGCCATTATTTTGAGTCTGCCTTGAAAGACGACTGATCATATTTCCGTGCCCAGCTCTCAAGCTGCCACCGGATTCAGTGAACCGCTTGGTGTGGGGTGTGTTGTCACCCACTGAGAGTGAGGTTCGTAGGCAGCCCTGAAAACAGGTGCTGCCACAGGCCCCTGAGGATACCTGTGCTGACATGGCCCTTCCAGTGGACTTAAATGAAATTCTAGCTTTGGTCAGACTGAAAAGGACCATGAATGCTCCTCTCCTTAGGGCAGGCGACATTAGTGCAGCCCTGAAAACAGGTGCTGCTGCCTGCGGGTTTCCACAATACCCGGGCTGTCAAGAGCTAGATTCCATCCAGGGGAGCACCCAGTGGAACCTGGATGATTGCAGAAGCACTTATTTTCTGTTTGTTTGTATGGAAGCTTTTTATTCTTTTTTGCATTTTGGGTTGACTTAAGCAGTGCAATATAAGTAAAACTTACTTACTTACTTCCTTTCTTCTGCTTGTCCCTGGGAAGGTTCCCCCCCCCCCTTCTTTGTACTCTGATTCAGAGTGGTTTCTTCCACATGTAGTTCCCCCTCCAATGGGGAAGACATTGGGCTGCCCCATGTGCGAGGCTCCCGGCACCGGCACTTGCTGTAGGCCCCGGGCTTATACTGCTCCTCCTTCGGAGCAGATTATTGTTGGAGCAACTTCTCCATAAGTTGCTCCATGTGGGAGAAGTCGTCCTCAGGCGCTCTCCGTTGAGGGAGGGTATCCCTCTTCCCCGGACTCATCTGAGTCAACGGGTTTGTTTAGACTTGCGGGTGGCAATTACGTCCCGCAGGGCAACCATGGAGCTCCTGCTCCCGCGCAAAGTCTCCTGCCGATTCTGCTGTCGGCGCTAATGTCAGTAAGCAAGGCTCCCGCTGGTGCTGCTCCCTTCTTTGGAGCAGATCATCGTTGGAGCAACTTCTCCCTAAGTTGCTCCATGTGGGAGAAGTCGTCCTCAGACGCTCTCCGTTGAGGGAGGGTATCCCTCTTCCCCGGACTCTTAGTCAACGGGTTTTTAGACTTGCGGGTGGCAATTACGTCCCGCAGGACAACCATGGAGCTCCTGATCCCGCGCAAAGTCTGCTAATATCGGGAACAAGACCGTCGCCCGCTATTTGGAAAGCTGCGGTCTTCGGCAGTCGACATCCCCGCGGGCCGTCTCCTCGACATCTGGGCTCTGAAAACTTCAAGCCCGAAAGAACGCAGGTAAGTGAGTTCAACTTCCCTTACCTGCTCATCCCGACGGCCTGGGAGGCTCAATGCCTGCCAGTCCGTCGTGTGTGTTTCGTTCAGACGTAATGACGCGCATGCAGACGGACGGCCCTTCCTCACGTAGTCACTCACGTGACTCCGAAGTAAAACTGTAGTTTTTAGAGATTTGGAGGAACAGTTATACCATGGAATATATATCCATGGATATTCAATAGCAGGATAATGTAGTTAAGTCCCTATGGATGCTTTTCTCTAATAACCAATATATGGAATCTGAGAGCAGATAGGTTGTGCTGGAGCTTGTTAGATCAAAGTTTGGGTGCTGCATACTGTTCTGGTCACCACATTATTTGGGAATTGTATCTATGAGAAAAGATTGGATGAGATCAGTGTTTTCTTTGGAACTGAGGAGGTTAAGAGGAAACTACATGGAAGTATCTAAAAGAATGAGAGCTGTAGACAGTAAATAGGAAGGGGTTGGGAATCTCAGTGCCTGGTTGGAGAATTGTTGTGTATGCCGGTAGATAGCCAGTCGGTACCAATAGTTCGGCTGGGGTCCGAACTGGGAGGTAGGTCTGAAGAAGGGTTTCAGCCCGAAACATTGCCTATTTTCTTCGCTCCATAGATACTGCTGCACCCGCTGAGTTTCTCCAGCATTTTTGTGTACCTGTAAATAGGAAGAAATCATTTCCCTCAACAGCGAGATCAAAACCAAGATGTAAGATAATTGGTTGAAGAATTGGAAGGGGATTAAAAATAAATTCATCCTGATGGGTGTTTGGAACTCAGAGGCTAAAAAGGGGGTTGAGACAGAAACCGTAGGAGGAATGTGGACACAAAGAGGTGTGATATGCAGAGCTATGGACTACTGGTAGCTCAGCAGACAGATTGGTTCATTTTGATCAACACAGATACAATGAACAGAATGGCCTCCATCCACATTGTACATTTTTCCATGATCCCATGACTGAAATCCTTGGAGTGTTATATATTTAGTGCCTGCTCAAATGACAAGAAGAAACACCAAATTCATTTGATCCTCTGTCATTAGACAATAGACAATAGGTGCAGGAGTAGGCCATACGACCCTTCAAGCCAGCACCGCCATTCAATGTGATCATGACTGATAATCCACAATCAGTATCCCGTTCCTGCCTTCTCCCCATATCCCCTGACCCCGCTATCTTCAAGAGCCCTATCTTGCTCTCCCTTGAAAGTTTCCAGAGAGTTGGTCTTTGAGGCAGAGAATTCCACAGACTCTGAGGCAGAGAATTCCACAGACTCACATCTCTCTGTGAAAAAGTGTTTCCTCTTCTCTGTTCTAAACGGTTTACCCCTTATTCATAAATTGTGGCCCTTGGTTCTGGACTCCCCCAACATCGGGAACATGTTTCTTGCCTCTAGCGTGTCCAAACCCTTAATAATCTTATATGTTTCAATAAGATCTCCTCTCATCCTTCTGTCATTTGTCCTGTACAATTTCTGGTATAATTAAAGTAAACAGACAGCTGTTATTGCTTCCATTTTAGTCAGTCTAATTGCCCTTTGCAACAACCCATAAAGCATTTCTCCTGGAAGCTGTGATTACTGCCAATCTTTTTCTTCACACTCCTTTTCAATTTCCAGACTGGCTTTCTCACGCTGAAAAAAATCCACACCACACATTTTACAGTTGTGAAACTCGGAATATATTTTCCTTGGTGCCGTAATCATTTTTCTTTGATTAATGCTGCAATTCCGAGCCTTCCGCCCTAATTAATGGGACATGGTCATTTTGTTTTTCCAAACCTATATTTTTACATCGTATCATTATCCTTACACAGGGCGCTTAAATAAGACAAACGGTTTCTGTTTCAACCAACATTTTATTCCAGCTACTTGACAAGATATGCAAAATGAGAGGCACTTTAGGAACAGTATAAGTTGATAAATATTCATTGCTTTCTTCAACAGCAAGCACACAACTGCCCCAGAGCTAATACTTCAAGCTTATGACAAGAGGAATTCCTGTTCAGCTCATTCTCACATTAATAATAATGAGCAATGGCTGTATCAAATTAACCTAAAACTGTAAACACCTTTATGATCTGACTCGAAAACAAAGCATCAAATTAATTGTGCCATTTATCAAGTGCTCCAGAATAATGCATTGCCTCCTACTCATATATTAAAAGCCAAGAAAAAGCATTACTCAGCAAGATAGAAAAAAAACATATATAATGACAGCCCAGTTTGTGCAGCAAAAGGCTTATTATGTAGGTTATAAAAGGTAAGTAATAACCATTATATTGTTAAATGAGTAGGGTGACATGTTATTTGTTATATAATTGCTGAGTCATGTTCCAGAAGGAACATTAATTAAAGGTATCAAAAAGTCAACAATATATCTATTTTACGTCCAATTAAGATTGCAGATGATTTTCTTACCGTATCTTTTTATAACTAAACAGAGGTATGTTCCGTGCATGTGGAAGGATGTGCCTTCATACCTCAAGTAGCACATCACTAACGTGGCATGGTCGCGCCTGTAACCCTGGGGACAGCAAACGAGGCTCACATCAGGTAGCTCCGGCATTCCCTCTTTCTCGATCCCTCCCCCACCCAGGTTGCACCAGCTTCTCGTTTTCACCCAACAAAGCTAACAATGGCCTGTTTCCTTTATCATCATTACTTTTTTGCATATCTTTTATTCATCATTTTTATCTCTCCACATCATCGTCTATATCACTTGTTTCCTTTATCCCTAACCAGTCTGAAGAAGGGTCTCGACCCAAAACATCACCCATTCCTTCATCTCCAGAGTTGCTGCCTGTCCCGCTGAGTTACTCCAGCTTTTTGTGTCTAGCTTCGGTTTAAACCCGCATCTGCAGTTCCTTCCTACACAGGCTCATTTTACTGCAAACGATTAATAATATTTGAAAGTACAAGTGGCAGAGCTACTTCACATTAAGCTGTGCCAGGCTAATTCATCTGTTCAATTTCCAAGAATCAATATTATGACTGATGTGGATAGTTATTCCATCTCTTGCTTACAATGCATTTACTACTATATTTCAAAGTTATTTCACCCCTCTCTATCTACATTTTGGAATAACTGGATATTTTAATGATCATCTTCATCTTCCTGAATCACTTTTAGCACGGGTATTTATAACCATTTGTTAGAGCGTTTAGCAGGCCAGAATAATAGCTTCCATTGAGAGCTGCAATGTTTTCAGAAGTCGGGCACAGTAATTTTTTCAGAAAGTACTTCAAGCTCGATGTTACAGAAAATGGGAGCCCATGTTGTCAATTTGAAATTAGTAACCATAGCCACTGTAGATTGGAGGGATCAGCCATTCATTCTTTATATTATGCTTACATTCTATGAGGCTTTTTAGGATTTATAGTTATATTCAGCATTGAAACAGGCCATTCGGCCCATCATTTTCACAGCGACATTGGGCATCCATCAAAAATTAACTGCAGCAGTATATTTCAGCACATAGCTCAGTGTCTTGTATGCATGAGTGATATAAGTGCTTGTTCTAGATACTTCTTACATGCTGCCAGCAACTCTGCTTCCATCCTCTCCTGCAGTGTATTCCAAGTACTCACCACTTTCTAGGTGAAGAGGGTTCCCTCTTAGATTCCCTCTGAATCTCTTATTCCTTAACCTAAAGCTATACCCTCCAGCCAAACATTTGCGCTCGGTCAGCCAAAGCTTACAGGATCTCCCCCTTCCACCTCATTCCCACACTGGTCTTTGTGTCCTGAACCTCCTCTGTTGCCAGAACGAAGCTACATGCAAACTGGAGGAACAACACCTCATATTCCGCTTGGGTATAAACATTGAATTCTCCAATTTTAGGTAATTACACAAGTGCTCTCCTTCTCCCTTCTTTTCACTAACCTCCCCCCCCCCCCTTCCTTCCCCCAACTCTCCTCTGTGCCCCACCTGAACTTGCACCTATTATTCCCATCCCCTCCTCGCCTACCTACACTCCTTGTTCTAGTTTCACAATCTGCAACTCTTCAATCCTCTTGTCTCACACTTTCTGCCTATTCATCTCGAGCCTTAGTCCATCTGCCTATTACCCCCCTCCCCTCACCTATATCAGCCTATTGCCCGCCAGACTTTGTCCTGCCTCACTTTTCTTTCAGGTTTCCTACCCCACTCCCCCCCCCCCCCTCCCCCTCACCCCTCCCCCCACCCATTAGCCTGAAGAAGGGTCCCGACACAAAACGTCACTCTCCATGTTCTCCAGAGATGCTGCCTGAATCAGTGTTTAACTCCAGCACTTTGTGTCTACCTTTGTTATATACCGGCATCTGCAGCTTCTTTTTACTCGTGGTTTCGAAGGAGATGTGTCACCTAGTGATTCCCGCTGAAGTTCATAAAGAACAGTGATTCCTGGGGAAGATATGGCTTCACGTTACAAACCATTAACAAACTTCTGATTCCACACTCCCTTTCCAGTTATATCCTGCTCTTGCATTTGCATTTCCTTGTATCCTCCAGGTGTAACCCTAATTAAAGAAGGCCTGCAAGTCTCCTTGAAGCTCCTCAATGCTGTAAAAATATATGAATGCAAGCAAGGGAATGAACCTCAGTCAGTGAGAAGAATTATCGTAGTTTACAAGGTTGAATCCATAATCTGTATTGTATCTTGCAGGAAAACCAATAGAAAAGATTTCTTAAATTTGAGTTCTCAAAACGAGAAGCGAATATTAATAAAATGTGGTGATATAATCATGCACTTCTACTATCCATATTCTGCCCACGGACTATAATCCAATTTTTTGTTTATTGTATTTCATATGTTTCAGACAGCAGTGCCACACTATTGTCTGGGAATGGCACTTCATAATTAATGATAATCAGCCACGTTTTGTTCTGACCGAATATATCTGCAATTTATGCCATTTAAAGTTTGAGCCTGAAATAAATTGGGAGTGAAATTTAATCTGATTAAACCTTAAAACATGTTTTAGTATTTTTAAATGGAATTTTTATGACTCTTTCTACCTGCATGTTATTAAAATCATGATGGCAAACTGCAGACAGGCAAAATAGCTCATCAATTTGCAGCTCTGACCTTGTGACCCTGAAGAACCATTTATGGATAACTTATTTTTTCTTCTGGTACCTGCAAGAATTGGTGGTTGGAGTTTAGCTTTATGTTTATCCAAAATTCTGTTTGGACATTAATTCAGCGGCACGGTGTTTGGGCAGCAGGCATCACAGTGGTAGAGTTGCTGCCATATATCACTAGAGACCTGCGTTCGATCCTGTCTATGGGTCTTGCTGTATGGAGTTTGTACGTTCTCCCCGTGACCTGCATAGCTCTTCTCCAGGAGCATCGGTTTCCTCTCAAACTCCAAAGACATACAGGTTTGTAGGTTATTTGGCTTCTGTAAATTGTCCCTAGTGTGTGCAGGATAGTGTTAGTGTGCGGGGATCACAGGTCGGTGTGGGCTCGGCAGGCCAAAGGGCCTGTTTCCTTGCTGTATCTCTAAACTAAACCAAACTCATTAATTTTCTTGAATGATGACTATTCTGTTATTGTTTTATTTAGTTTGATCTGGTTATTCACAACAATGAAATGGATCATCGAGGCTTTTGTGCTTCAAGAACCTGGCAAAAATAAGCAGACATGTTGGAAACAGGGGAAAAGCTTAAATGTTTGAGAGAAATGAGTCACAATGAACAATTCCATGTTATCTTTAAATGAAGACAGAGTGCAGACATTAATGGAACAAAATCATTTATTATGAAATCATTGGGGATTGGAATTGATTAGTTTAGCTACATTTGAATAAAACCAGATAGTTAAACCATAAGCATCCAACATTTTATGTCATCTTTTAAACTATATTCACTATCTCTTTATTTGTCATTTTTTAAAGTTTTGCAATGGAATTTATTTCAATTAATAAGTTTTAAGAAAAATAATTAAAGTGAACAGGAAACTAACTTAATTTAGTTATAGGTCCATCTTTACGTTTCAAATGAGAACCAAGGAGAATGTATTTTCCTTGCATGAAACTATCCCATTTATAAAGAATAGATTGAAGGGGCTGTCCCACTGCGGAGACCTAGTCCGCAAATCTAGAAGAGTTTAGGAGAGTTTGAAAAAGTGTCATGTTGAAGACCTCCTTCCACTCCTTCGACCTCCTTCGAATATGTTGAAGACCAGCTTCAACTAGCTTCGGGAAAATTGGACTCCGAATAGTGGAGATTGAAGACGACCTCCTTCGATCTCCTTCGACCTCCCTTCGACCTCCCTTCGACTATGTTGAAGACTATCTACGACTACCTTCGATTACCTTCAACTACCCTCGATTACCTACGACTAACATGCCGACCTACTACGACCTACTTCGACTAAACCTACGAGTAAACAAAGTATCGATTTTTTCCATGGCGACCTTTTTTTTATTCGCGGGCATTTTTCAACATGTTGAAAAATACGGCGCGGCATAGCCGCGGGGACTACTCTCGAGCATGAAGGAGAGTTACGAAAACCTCCTAGGACCTCATGTCGACCATGCTGTGAGTATGAGTCGAGGGCAAACTCGGCAGAACTCGCGGATTAGGTCGTCGCAGTGGGACAGCCCCTTTAGGAGTTTGAAACAAATTGCACATTGAAATTTAAAAAATTAAATTGATGTAATCATTGAAATACCTTAAAGCCACCTACTCATTGGTGACACTGCAAAATGTAATGGGTGAGGGTTGGTGTCTTTGACTCGGAACATTCCTTTGAAGCTGTGACATCCTGAAACATCCGGGCATTATGAAAGAGGAGGTGTGATGGTGCAGAAACACATAAAGGTGGATAAATACACAGGGCTCGACCTGATGTATCCTCAGAAGTTGTGGGAACCAATGGAAGAAATTGCTAGGTCATGGCAGCGATCTCTTTGCAAGCCGTGGGTGAGAATTTAGACTTTAGACATACAGCGCAGAAACAGGCCCTTTTGCCCACCAAGTGCACACCAACCAGTGATGACCCCATATACTAGCACTATCATGCACACTCGGATCAATTTTTACTATTTTACCAAAGCCAATTAACCTACAAAACTGTACAACTTTGGAGTATCGGAGGAAACCAGACCACCCGGAAAATACCCGCGTAGTCACAGGGAGAACGGATAAACTCCGTACAGACAGCGCCCATACTCAGATTCAAACCCAGGTCTCTGACGCTGTAAGGCAGCAAATCAACCATGCCGCTCCTTATTGCAATACAAACACGCAAGATGAGGGTGGGGTACCGGACGAATGGAGGGTGGCTAATGGTGTGCCTTTATTTAATAATAGCTGCAAGGACAAGCCAGGGAGCTACAGGCCAGTGAACCGTACACTCGTGGTGGGAATGTTACTGGAAAGGTTTCTAAGAGACAAGTTCTCTTTCACTTTGGATTGCCGAGGACTGATCAGCAATAGTGACCTTGGCTTTGTGCATGAGAAATAATGTCTCATAAATTTGATTGAGTGTTTTGAAGATTTGATTCAGAGGATTGATGAGGGCAGGGCAGGGGGCATTGTCTATATGGACTTTAGCAAGGCCTTTGACAAGCTTCCACAGGGTGGGCTGGGCAGAAGGTTAGAACACAGGAGATCCAGGGTGAGTTGGCCAATTGATGTAGGAATTAAAGGGGCATAGATAGAGTAGATAGCCAAGTTATGCAGGGTACAGGCAGATGACCTCCAGATTGCCTGAGCTTCAAACAGTCATCAAATCAAATAAAACAGTAATCAAATGTATTGAGCCAACATTGTGATCTGAACTAGTGCAGGAACATGAATGACAACTAAGAAATTCTACTTTGTTGTCATTGGGCTGTTGTGGGAGTTTATTATGAGTAAATTAGCTGCCAGGTTTCTTATATAACATCAGTGAATATATTTTGTAGAGTTATACAGTACATATATTTTATATCCACCCCAGAGCAAATGCATCCACTGCTACGGAACATATAAGAAATATGCTCGACAGACTCGAACTGATATCTCCAGACGCCCCCAAATTCATCATGGGTGACTTCAATCACTGTTCAATTGACAAGTCACTTAAAGGATTCTACCAGTATGTCAACTGCACCACCCGTCTAGGGAAAACACTGGACAAATGTGTCAGTCCCAGACGCCTACAGAGCCGTCTCCCTCCCTCCCCTAGGCTCTGCTGACCACAGCAGCATACTGCTCGCTCCTGCCTACACACCTGTGGTAAAGAGAACAGAGAAAGTCATCAAGGACATCAAACAGTGGACACCGGACAGTACTGATAGGCTTCAAGGGTGTTTTGAAACCACAGACTGGAATACCCTCACATCCTCCTCCACCAACATCAGTGAGCAAGCGGATACAGTCTCAGCATACATCACTTTCTGTGTAGACAATATTATCCCCTCCAAGAAGGTCACAATCTTCCCTAACAATAAACCCTGGGTGACTAAAGATTTAAAAAACATATTGAATAAGAAAAAGAGAACATTTTTTACCAGTTCTGAAGCTGAGAAGAAGGAGGTAAACAGAGAGGTCAAGCGGGCCATAAACATTGCCAAGCTGAAATACAAGAACAAAGTGGAGCAGACCTTTGGAAAAGGGAACCTCCGTGCGGCTTGGCAGGGCCTCAAGAACATGGCAGCAGTGAACTCTGTCTCTACTAGCCGCAAGCCCATTCAGGTAGCAGGAAGCAGCTTCACTTCACTCCCGAATGATCTCAACTCCTTCTACACCAGATTTGAAAAGGACAACAGCACCCAGCTAGAATCAATCGGCTCCACACTCAGACCTGATGACATCGGCCTCAACATCAACACATCAGAGGTGGTGAGAGCCCTCAAAAGGACTAAAAAGAACACAGCTCCAGGGCCAGACAACATCTGTGGGCGGACCCTATGGCACTGTGCTGAGCAGCTGGGAGGTGTGTTCCAGCATCTGTTCCAGGGCTCTTTGACCAGCAGCACAGTCCCCGCGATGTGGAAAAACTCAACAGTGATTCCCATCCCAAAGAAGGGCACCCCCAAGGTCCTGAATGACCTTAGACCGGTGGCTCTCACCTCCCTGGTCATGAAGGCCATGGAGAGGATCATCAAGGAGCACATCACCAAGGCAACTGGCTCGATGATGGATCCATTGCAGTTTGCTTACCAGGCTGGCAGGGGTGTCGATGACGCAAAAATATTCATCTTAAACACCATCCATAAGCATCTGGAAATCCCCAAGACCACAGCCAGACTTCTGTTTGCAGACTTCTCATCAGCATTCAACACCATGCAGCCACATATTTTGGCTGAGAAGCTCATCACCCGTTTCCACCTCAACCACCAACTCACTTTGTGGATTATAGACTTCCTCACCAACAGATCACAGAGGGTGTTGGTGAACCACACCTTGTCCGACACCCGCTTCACCTTCACTGGCTCTCCACAAGGCTGTGTCCTCTCCCCACTTCTCTTCATTCTCTACACTGATGACTGCAGATCCACCCAGCCAAACTGCCACTTTGTAAAATTTGCTGATGACACAGTTCTCCTGTCTCTGCTTCCCAGCCATACACAACATCACAGCTCAGCCCTGCAGGACTTTATAGCATGGTGTGAAAAGTCTTGTCTTGAGCTAAATATAAGCAAAACCAAGGACATGATTGTGACCTTTTCCCCCCAACAGAGACAGATGGCTGAGGCAGCCACCACTATCATCCAGCAGGAGCCAGTGGAGATAGTGGAGGTATACAAATACCTGGGAACAGCCTTCGACAACCTGCTAAGGTTTTCCTCTAACACAGAGGAAATCCTTAAAAAGAGCCATCAGAGACAGTACCTACTCAGGAAGCTGAAGTCATTTGGGATTAATAAAGACATTCTCACCACATTCTACTACGCATTCATTGAAAATGTAATAACCTTCTCTTTCACTAGCTGGTTCCACTCCATCACCCTGCAAAACAGAAACCGCCTGTTGAATGTGGTCAAGGTCTGCTCAAAAATCATTGAGCAGCGCCTCCGAATTCTCACTGCCCTATGCGGCCAACAGTCTGTAAAGTTATTTTTTTATTTTTTTTTTTTAAATTATTTTTATTAGAAGTACGGTAAATTACAATAACACACAACACATATATCTTAATACATATTTTGTACCGCTTCATTTTTTTTTTAAGCTTTAAGAAAAAGATAGAAGTAAGGAAAGTAAAGAAGGTGCGCAAGAGTCGTGAAGTGCAAGAGAGTGTTGGGAAAAGAAAGCCCCTTAGAAAAGAAGTTAGAGAAGGAAGTAAAGTAAGAAAGTAGACCCTAGAAAAGAAAGATAAAGAAAGTAAGGACAATCGCTCTATTATAACATTAAACTCCGCAGAAAGACTACCAACCAAGTCTGTTTTTGTTGTTTTACCTCCCATTGCCAGGTCCTGATACCATTTATTTATTTATTTATTTTTAAAATTACTATTGCACCTCATGCTTGTAATAGGTCCATAAACGTAGCCCACGTCTTTTGGAATTGGTTTGCTTTACCTGCTAAGAGGAATCTCATCTCTTCCAGATGTAATGTTTCAAACATATTTGATGTCCACATTTTTATTGTTGGTGTGGGCGCATTTTTCCAGAATTTAAGTATGAGCTTTTTTCCCATTATTAGCCCGTAATTGAGTAAATTCTTCTGATACACGTTTAATTCAGGGATACCTTCCGATATCCCAAACAGTCTGTAAAGTTAACACACAGGATTCTTCAGGACCCCTCTCACATCCTGTTTCCTGAGTTTGAGTGGCTCCCCTCAGGACGCAGACTCCGCTGTCCGGGTTGCCGGACACAGAGGAGGAAGGCAACCTTCATCCCCAGGGCTGTCCAGCTTCTTAATGCTGATCACTGACTCATGAACATATGAAATGAAATAATAACCTTCTATATGCACTTTTTAATTGAAGCACTAAGGAAGCACTTTAAAAACTATGACTATGTGTTGAATGTTGATGTGCGTTGTGTGTGTTGTGTGTGTGTGCAGTGTGTGTGTGAAGTGCGTGTGTTGGTTGATTGTGCAGTATGCGTGTGAAATGCGTGTGTTGGTTGATTGTGCAGTATGCGTGTGAAATGCGTGTGTTGGTTGATTGTGCAGTATGCGTGTGAAATGCGTGTGTTGGTTGATTGTGCAGTATGCGTGCTGCTTATGTTTGTTGATTGTGTCCCTTTTTTTTAAAAAAGCTACTGTAATGCGCCCTTTTAAATTGCCCCTCGGGGACGAATAAAGTGCTTTGAAATTGAAATTGAAATTGAAAATAAACAGGCCTTTTGGCCCATTTTGTCCATGTTGACCAAGATACTCCATCTATGCTGGTCTAATTTACCTGCATTTGGCCCATATACCTCGAAACCTTTTGCATCCATGTACCTGCCCAAATGTCTATTAAATGCTGTTATTGTCCCAATCTCAACTATCTCCTCTGGCAGCTCGTTCCACACAGCACCACCCTCTAAGTGAAAAGGTTGGCCCTTAGGTTGCCCCTATCAATGGACATGAAACACATTGGGCTCTCCTGAAAGTATGTGAAGGGCATTGGAGAGATACAAATCTTTCTTTTAATATGTATGTTCTTTATTCTACTTAATCCACTGATTGGCCTCAATGAGGTGCAGATACAATGAAATCCTGCTTCTGACAGCATCACAAGCACGAAGACTCGGACAAACATCTAAAAAACATAAATTGTACATGAATTACACGTAAAATTCTGCAGAAAGAAAAACAGTATAAAAGGCATAAAAAAAATAAGACCTTAGTACAAACAAAATGAGTATAAAAACAAGCCCCTTTTTTTTTATTTATTTTTTTTTATTTTTATTATGAAACTACTTTTATTCAAAAAATAAACATAAACATAGAGTATTAACACAATCAAAGACTGCCTATGCTGACAGTTTACAAACAAATGATCGTCAAATTAATAACATCAACGTCAACTGGACCCACGAATGGCCGTTGAAGGTCGAGTGTTCCATTTATCAACAAAACACTCAACCTTCAACGGCGACCAGTATCCATGGAAAGCCTCCAAAGTCCCCATGGACACCACGTGTTCCCTCTTAACACTTAAACAAAATTATCAAATTAAAATATTAACATTCTTATCGATAATATATTCAACCTCCTGTGGTGACCAGCATGCACAGAAGGCCTCCACAGTCCCCATGGACACCGCGTGTTCCTTTTCTAGGGACACGCGAGCTCGGACGTAACCCCGGAAAAGGGGCAGGCAGGCGACCGGTGTGCGGCCATCGACTGCCCGCTGCCTGGACCCGCGAAAGGCCATCTTGGCCAGGCCCAGGAGCAGACCGACAGGGAGATCCACTCCTCCCTCCCAACCTTCCCCCCTCTGCACCGGATGCCCATAAATTAATAATGTTGGACTAAAATGTAGCCAAAACTTGAGGAGCAGCCCTTTCAGATATTCGAACAGTGGCTGCAACCTCTCACACTCTATGTACACATGGAACACGGTCTCTACCTCACCGCAGAAATGACAAGCAGGGGAGGAGTCCGTGAACCGGCTCAAATACCTATTACAGGCCACGGCTTTGTGCAACACTCTCCACCCCAGGTCCCCGATGTAAAGGGGGAGGATTCCCTTGTAGAGAGACCTCCACTGGGGACCGCTCCCCTCGTCAGGTGGTAACACGGACCGCCAGGGTGTGTCTGGACGAAAGACGAGGGCGAGGAAGTGGAGAGTGTGCAGGAGCAGCCTGTACAGTACGCGCCTCTCCGCGTCACAGAACGGTACGCTGGGCATCTCGGAAAGGCGGCTCATGTTGCATGGGGCCGACTCTCGGGGAGGGACCCGGGCCTTGGGCCCTATGAACAATTCCGACTGAACGGGGGCAAGCTCGTCCGGAATCGTTCCATGCACACGTCTCTCCTCAACACCCACCATCACAGCCACGACACCCCCCTCCCTCTGAGGAGTAGGGCCCTGGCTGAAGGTGACCAAATTCCTGGCCTTCAAGAGGTCA
Source organism: Amblyraja radiata (assembly GCF_010909765.2). NCBI lineage: Eukaryota > Metazoa > Chordata > Chondrichthyes > Rajiformes > Rajidae > Amblyraja > Amblyraja radiata. The sequence continues at coordinate 20,551,972 of NC_045962.1, forward strand.
CGGTAAAAGCCAGGCAACTCCCGCCTAGCGCGTCGACTCATGCCCGCTAATGGGGGCCGTGAGCCCTCCTGAAGGCAGCGCCCCTGGCGTAAAAAATACGTCGCCAACACGTGCCATTTAGGAGGGTAGTCCGAGTAGACGTACCTCCGCAGGGTCCTGAGTCGGAGAGCCGCCACCTGGGTGCGAATACAGACCAGCGCCTGACCACCCTCCTCCAATGGGAGACTAAGAACCCCAGCAGAGACCCAGTGGTTCCTCTCGCCCCAGAAGAAGTTGACCAATCTCCTCTGTAACATGGTTATAAAATAAGAGGACGGGACCATAGTGGCCATCCGGTACCACAGCAGAGAGGCCACCAGCTGGTTAATAACTACAGCCCTGCCCCGGTAAGAGAGCACACCAAGTAGGCCGGACCAACGTCCCAGCCGGGCAATCACCTTCGCCTCCAGCTCCTGCCAGTTCGCCGGCCACCCCCTCTCATCGGGACTCAGGTAGACCCCCAGATAGAGGAGGTGCGTGGTATTCCACGCAAAACCTGCCATCTCCTCCGGCAGGGAGTCCACCTGCCACCTACCCACCAAGAGACCAGAACACTTCCCCCAGTTGATCTTGGCGGAGGAAGCAGCCGAGAAAACCTGCTGGCACTCACGCATCCTCCGCAGGTCAACAGGGTCGGTGAACATCAGAATTACATCGTCGGCATAGGCCGAGAGGACCACCTCCATCCCTGGCCCCGGTAAAGCCAGGCCTGTCAACCGTCTCCGGAGAAGGCACAGGAAAGGCTCAACACAGATGGAGTACAGCTGGCCGGACATGGGACATCCCTGACGAACACCCCTCTCAAAGGGAAAGGGGGCCAACAAAGAGCCGTTGACCTTAACAAGGCATTCTACAGCAGTATATAAAAACAAGCCCCTGGTAGTGCAAGAGGTGTTCCATAGTGTTCCATTGTCGAGGTGAGATTATGGGCCTGTCCCACTTAGGCGACTTTTGAGGTGACAGCAGGAGACTATGCAGTCGCCATTTGGTCGCCACATGTTCGCGGGTGGTTGCCGAGAAGTCGCCTTCATGGTCCTGAGGAGTTCCGGCATTCTGGGAACAAGTCGCGGCCTCATTATAGTTACTGCGCAACCTTTCAACATGTTGAAAAATTAGTGGCGACTAGAATGAAGCCGCCATGGAGAGTAGCGAGAATTCTTGTGCCGTAGGTGGGTTGCCAGGAGGTCCTAGTGGGTTGCCAGGAGGTCAAAGATTCTCGTAGGTTCTTGTAGGTTGTAGCCGGTGCTGACCTGGCTCATTTGGAGAGAAAAAACTTAAGCAGTAGTTTTCAGAACCAAGGATAACCGACCGGTAATGTTAAATGTCCGCCGAACTTCGCACCCGTGTATCTCTGGCTTCTTAAAAGTTGTCTTGCTTCTTAAAGGTTGTCTCCACTCCTTCTCCCTCCTCCCACCTTCTCCCCCCTTCTCCCCTCTCTCCCCCCTCTCCCCCTCCCCCCTCCCCCCGCTCTTTTAAAGGACTTACCGTACACTGTGCTTTAGCCGTCTTAATTACAGCGCCAACCTTCCTGTTCATCGCGGTGTGTGTCTGAATCACATTGGCATTGCACTGTGGGAATTTCACTCAGACAGTGCTCCCCCCGCTTGCCCTGTCCCCCGCCTGCATAACGGGCTGGTGAAGGAAGCGATGTGTGTGTGTATTCCACTCTGACAGTCGCCGTTCCAGTTGCCGGTTTTTCAGGCGGCTACCGGCAACTTGACAGTCACTGGCTGTCACCTGAAAAATCGCCTAAGTGGGACAGGCCCATTAGGGTTGCGCAGGTTGGTTCAAGAACCTGATGATTGCAGGACAGTAGCTGTTCCTGAACCTGGTGGTATGGGACTTCAGGCTTCTGTACCTCCTGCATGTTGGCTTTTTCCTCCGATTCTGTGCTACCTTCTTGCCCCCTCATTCTTGCCTATGTAGCACAATTTTATCTTTAATCGCATAAAGCTAATATTCAGCCAATTCATTGAGCGGGTATCTAGGTAGTTACATACCATTGGCCTAAATTGCTGCAGCAACTCTTCGGCCCCATTTCCAAAGTTAGCATTATATTTCCAATCACTGTCACCTCGTCCCAACCCCATAGCCTGCTCCAATTTCCATTTCCCGAGTTGTACTAGGACATAGAGTGCAGGCCAAGATGGAAATTGTACCTTGAGAAAGCTGCAGCAGCTTGTTCTGAACATGAAAGTCAATTATCTTTGATGCTTTGGCCTTTAGTTCTAGTTCGATGCTGGGCTTGGAGCTATGCCAAGTCAAATCTTCCCTGAATTATGTATGCCAAAAGTATCAAAACCGTTTCTACCAATTTATCCCTATGTTGAGAATCTTCCAAAATCATTTTCAAGTCGGACAATTATAAAATTATGAGAGGCAGAGATAGGTTAGAGAGTCAGAATCTTTTCCCCAGTAGATTTAAGGTGAGAGGGAAAACACTTAAAGGAGGTGTATGGGGGACGTTTATTTACACAGAGTGGTTGGTGCGTGGAACACACCTCCAGGGGTGGTGGGTGAAGGCAGAAATGATAGTGGCATTTCAGAGGCTTTTAGATAGGCATGTGGATATGCAGGGAATGGAGGAATAATGACCATATGGAAACAAATTAAATTAGTTTAACTTGGCTACAAGGTTAATTCCCGGGATGGCGGGACTGTCATATGCTGAGAGAATGGAGCAGCTGGGCTTGTACACTCTGGAGTTTAGAAGGATAAGAGGGGATCTCATTGAAACATATAAGATTGTTAAGGGTTTGGACACGCTAGAGGCAGGAAACATGTTCCCGATGATGGGGGAGTCCAGAACCAGGGGCCACAGTTTAAGAATAAGGAGTAAGCCATTTAGAACGGAGACGAGGAAACACTTTTTCTCACAGAGAGTGGTGAGTCTGGAATTCTCTGCCTCAGAGGGCGGTGGGGCAGGTTCTCTGGATGCTTTCAAGAGACAGCTAGATAGGGCTCTTAAAAATAGTGGAGTCAGGGGATATGGGGAGAAAGCAGGAACGGGGTACTGATTGGGGATGATCAGCCATGATCACATTGAATGGCGGTGCTGGCTCGAAGGGCCGAATGGCCTACACCTGCACCTATTGTCTATTGTCTATTGGCATCATCTTCAGTGTGGACATTGCAGGCTGAAAGGCCTGATCCAGTGCTATCCTGTTCTATGTTCTAAATCTGTGTTCTCAAAAACTCAGAGAGGTAATATAACTTCTGACCTTTCTGTCGTCAAGATTTGATCCATTTTCTTACTTTATCAACTTATTTCAAATCATCTTCAACCTCAAATGTAAGTTTACTAAAGTAACAATTAAGCTAGCAAGTGACTCAAACCACTGAGAACTTCACCTAAGATGATGCAAGGTTAGATTTCTCTCCCTCAACAAAGCAATTAATTTAAAGTGTAAAGTTAAAAGTTAAAGCTGAAAATTGTAGAACTTCATAATGAATTGAAATAACCTTGAAGCAAATAGTTCATTAGTTGAAGTTAATAGATCAATGTTTCAGTGTGCTGCTGCTACTTATTTTGAAGATTCTGTGCTTTCATTTCAAATCATCGTAGCTTAAAGCAGTCATTTAATTTTAAACTTAATCCATAAAACTGCATGGAATGGGAAAAGGTCAGAGATAAGATTGAGCTTGGAATTTGTGCGTTTGCTATGTGATCGCATGGGTTTTCTCTGAAGGCTCCAGTTTCCTCCCACATTTCAAAAACGTGCAGGATTGTAAGTTAATTGGGTCTTCTGTAAATTGCCCCGAGTGCATAGGACATACTGTAGAACCAGTGTAAATGGGTAATCAATGGTTGGCGTGAAACCGTTGGGCCAAAGGGCCCATTTCCACGCTGTATCTCTAAACTAAACCAAAGATACCCAGGATCAGAAACCAACCTCATCGGGTTAACTCTCATATTCAAATCAATCTTGACTATTTTTATTTATTTATTTATTTTTTTTGTGTTTATTTTATCAGAAGTTAATACAGTACAAAGCAATACAGTGGTACCTAATTTTAGGTGCCAACTATGTCATAACGTAATACATTCTATGTACAACCTCTAGTTTTATGTTTTTGAAAAGGAAGTTAAAAAAAAAACTAAAAAAATAGAGAGAAGAAAAAGAGGAAAAATATATAGTAGAAAATAGAAAAAGGTGAAGTGTGTATATAAGAAAAGAAAAAATTAGAAAGTAGAAATAGGAGAAATGGACCCTTAAAAAAGAAAATTTCAAATCTTTGTTCGGAGATGTAAATCTATCCACGACCTGACCTGAAATCAGTAATCCTTACGGTACCGCTGCATCACATGATTCCAAAAAGTCGATGAAAGGGGACCAACTCCTTAAGAATTGGTCATATTTATCTATTAGGCGGAGTCTCATTTCTTCAAGGTGTGCTATGTCCATCATATTCCTAATCCACATTTTAATAGTTGGTATAGATGTATTTTTCCAAAATTTAAGTATCAATTTCTTTCCAATTATTAACCCATAATTAAAGAATACTTTTTGGTCTTTATTTAAATTGATATCTTCTACTATTATTCCAAATATAATCCATTCCGTATTAGGTTCTATTCTTGACTTGAAGAACTTTGTAAATATATTTGTATAAATTGTATTACTATGCTTATATTAACCATATTCAACATTGCAAGAGAAAGTTGTGCCCCTGTCCCACTTAGGAAACCTGAACGGAAACCTCTGGAGACTTTGCGCCCCACCCAAGGTTTCCGTACGGTTCCCGGAGGTTTTTGTCAGTCTCCCTACCTGCTTCCACTACCTGCAACCTCCGGCAACCACCTGCAACCTCCGGGAACCACACGGAAACCTTGGGTGGGGCGCAAAGTCTCCAGAGGTCTCCGTTCAGGTTTCCTAAGTGGGACAGGGGCATTAGAGTTACACTCTCTGCCGCCAGTTTAACTAAATCAAGACACTGCAGTATGTTCATCGGAAGTACAAAAGCATGAAGGCCTGTGATAGGAGGGAGAGAGAATGGAAGTTTTGGATGGAAAACAGGTTAAATGGTTCCTCCAATATTCTGTGGACTAACGGGATCTATCTATTGACTTAGACTGTAATTACACTCACACTGACCTGGGTAGTGGAAGACAAGTACACCTAATAATTCTTGTAGGGACCGTATGGGGCAAGAACACTCATACCCAAGGTTACATGGCAGTAATGTAGGATGTACGGGTGTCAGGGGCTATGGGGAGAATACAGGAGAATTGGGTTGAGGGATAGTGTTAGATCAGCCATGATTGAATGGCGGAGTACACTTGATTGGCCGAATGGCCTAATTCTTCTCCTATCACTTATAACCATAAATGGATGGCAAAATAGATACTCATATCAATGATAATAGTGATAACATCATTCCAAAGGTGCATGTGAACACGACATTAAGACACATTCCAGGCAGCATCTCAGGACAACATGGATAGGTAACGTTACAGATCTGGACCCTTCTTCTGACCCAACCCAAAGGTCCCTTCCCTAAAGGGCATCTATCCATCTTCGTCTGAGATGCTGCCTGACCTGCTGAGTTACTCCAGCACTTTTGTGTCTTCTGTGTAATGATTGTATTGTGTCTGCCGCCACAGAATCCACAGTACCAGAGTAGAAACTAGTTATCCTCAATCCAGAAGAAGAAGAAATGAAAATTTGCCTGAAGTTGGAATCTGCACGGAAACATTAGTCAGCAAGGTCATGTAGATTTTTTTTGTACATTATTTTTGAATGTTTCAGCATGTGAACGCAGGAAAATAAATAAATCTGTGAGAAGGAAAAATCATTTTGCAAATACAGTGGGGAAAAAAAATCACCTAAACATAGATAGCCCGAACAATTGATGAGGAACCAGAATATTTCTTTAAAATGGAAACACAAGGTACCGCAGATGCTGGTTTACCAAAAAAATACACAAAGTTCTCGAAAACGCACGAGGTCAGGGAGCATCTCTGGAGGGCATGGGTCTGAATAAGGATCCCAACCCAACACGTCACCTGCCCATGTCTTCCAGAGATGCTGTCTGACCCATTGAATTACTCCAGCACTTGATGTTCCAAATGGTTCTTGTTGTCGTAGTCATTGCTTTTAATTTGAATAATGAGGAACATGTTACCAATAGATTAGAATCCAGTGACAATCTGAGATGCCAATGTGATGTAATTCTACTTCACTTGTACAAAAAGCAACCTAAGATTTTTAATTTCCATCCGTGAAATTAGTAAAATCTGCAATTATAATTTTGGATAAAATTTATATTCCTCTTAAAGAATAAGTATGGCTGTTGATATACTGTAATGGCTATAGATATTAGCTGAATGTTATGCTTGTGCGCAGCATAACATTAAGCCCCCTACTGAGCTGAAAGGCAGGTTTGAGCATGGGTATTATCAAATATAATGACAACCAAGCAAATTATAGAACCTCATCCACTGACATTGTGTGATATGAGTTAAATGACAATAAGCCAGTAGCAAAGGAATGTCTAATGCAGAAAAATCCTGATAGACAATAGGTGCAGGAGTAGGCAATTCAGCCCTTCAAACCAGCACCGCCATTCACTGTGATCATGGCTGATCATCCACAATCAGTACCCCATTCCTGCCTTCTTCCCATATTCGTTGACTCCACTATCTTTAAGAGCTCTATCTAATTATCTCTTGAAAGCATCTAGAGAATCGGCCTCCACTGCCCTGCCTTCTGAGGCAGAGAATTCCATAGATTCACAACTCTCTGGGTTAAAACGTTTTTCACCATCTCCATTCTAAATGGCCTATCTCTAGCTGTTAAACTGTGGCCCCTGGTTCTGGACTCCCCCAACATCGGGAACATGTTTCCTGCTTCTAGCATGTGCAACTCCTTTATAATCTTATATGTTTCCATAAGATCCCCTCTCATCCTTCTAAATTCCAGTGTATACAAGCCCAGTCACTCCATTCTTCCAACATACGACAGTCCCACCATCCCAGGAATTAACCTAGTGAACCTACGCTGCACTCCTTCAATAGCTAGAATGTCCTTCTCAAATTTGGAGACCAAAACTGCACACAATACTCCAGGTGTGGTCTCACTAGGGCCCTGTACAACTGCAGAAGGATGTTTGGTGACAGACGAGGGCAATTTAAAGGAACATACTGAATATGGTTTATGCATCTTTTGAGATGCCAATACAATTTGAGATCAATGCTAAGCCACATGTTTTGAAAAAGGTAATGCATGAGTTGGTGAAAGGACAAATGTTGCCACTTTAACATTTGGGGAAATCTGCAAGAAGCATTGCAGGATCATGATAAACAATGATATGACTTCTTCAAAAATGCAATGATGTGGAGGCCATGTACAGTGGTTATATCTTCTTCTTACATTTCTCTCAGAGTTGATGTGCAGTGATGATATGTAGCCCTGGATGAGCAGGTTCTGCACTGCAATTTGGGAGCGGCTCTTCAACAATTAGAGGAGGTGCTTGAGGAGGATTGTGGCAATCACTTTCCCCGCAGCCAAACACAGGAAGACCCTGCTGTAGTTACTGCAGTTGGTTTTATCTCCTTGTTGGAGGTTGTGACAATGAACCTTTCTAAAGTCCCTTCGTATGTCCCCTCTTCCCAGTGAAGGGAAACGAGGTTATGAATTTACAATTGACATTCCCCTCCACCAGTGTTGGAATTTCAACAGGGATGCCATCTGAACAGGGATGCCATCTGCTACCAGGACCTTGTTCTTTCCCTCCCCACCCCCCGACATATCATTCTACAACATTCCCCAGCCACTGTCAATGTGATTCACCACCAGTCACATCTTCTTATCTCCAACACTTTGAACCTTCTACAGACACCACTCCCTCCGCTTGTCCTTCGTTCACTCATCCCGTCTCTCCCAAACTACCCCACCCCAGGTACTATACCCTGAACCACAGGAAATATAACACCTGTCCATATACCTCCGCCCTCACATCCATCCAGGGGCACCAGCATTACATCCAGCTGAGACAGAGGTTCACGTGCACCTCCTCTAACCTCATCTACTGCATTGGGGTCAAGGAAAGAGCGTTCACGTCGCGGCCCTGTTTCCACCAATCTTTCCACCACCACGCACAAGAAGCACAAGAAGCGACAAGACAGATACCATTGTATACAGATGCCGAGAGGTGTGTTCAGCTCTGGCTGAACAACTTCTAATCCTGTGTGTGGACTCGATAAGAAGAAGAATCTACTGCATTCAGTATTCCCAATGTGGCCTCCATTATATCGGTGGAACCAAGCGTAGACTAGGAGACCATTTGCATTTGACCACCAATGACTACTGAATCTCCAGGTTGTTAATCATTCTAACTCCCCTTCCCATTCTTGTACTGACCTTTCTGTTGCAGCCTCCTCCAATGCCAGAGGCATAGAGACATAGAAACATAGAAAATAGGTGCAGTAGGCCATTCGGACCTTCGAGCCAGCACCGCCATTCAATATGATTATAGCTGATCATCCAAAATCAGTACCCCGTTCCTGCTTTCTCCCCTTATCCCTTAATTCCATTAGCCCCAAGAGCTATATCTAACTCTCTTGAAAACATCGAGTGAATTGGCCTCCACTGCCTTCTGTGGCCTCCACTGCCTTATGAGTCTGCATGCAAACTGGAGGAACATCACCTCATATTCAACTTGGGTAGCTTACAACCTAATGGTATGAACATTGAATTCTCCAATTTCAGGTAACCAACCCACTAACAATCCCCCTTCTTTCCCCTCCCCCATTTTCCTCCCTGTGCCCCAGCTGGATTTGCACCCATTTCTACTTGTCCCCCTCTCCTTCCTCCTATATTCTGACATAATCTTCACAATTCTCAACTATTCTATTCTTATCTCACACTTTTTGTCTCATCATCTTTGGCCTTTGTCCAACCATCTGCCATACTCGCCTGTATCCACCTATCGCTCGCCTTGCTTTGTCCTGCCACCATGTCTCTTCCAGTTTTCTCTCCCCCCACCACAAAAATCACTGAAAAAGGGTCCCAACTAAAAACGTCACCAAACGTCTCCAGAGATGCTGCCTGACCCACTGAGTTACTCCACAACTTTGTGTCCTTTTTAAAAATATTTAAAGGACGTAAACTTGGGGTACCAGTTGTCTTTCATAAAGAATGAAGTTCATCAATGTAAAGGGCCTGTCCCACTGTACGAGGTAATTCAAGAGGTCTCCCGAAGTTTTCCCCTGATTCGAACGCGGAGAATGTCCGTAGGAGTTCGTGGATGTCTAGTAGCGGCTTGTACGAGTAAAAAGTAACCATTTTTTTCATCACGAGTATTTTTTTACTCATAGACATTTTTCACAGTATTGAAAAAACGTCACGAGTTTACCAGATTTCCCGAGTACCTACCGTTACTCGTACGAGCCGCTACGAGACATCCACAAATTCCTACGGACTCGCTACGGACATTCTCCGAGTTCGAATCAGGGAAAACTCAGGAGAATTACTCTTGAATTACCTCGTACAGTGGGACAGGCCCTTAAGAAGCCTACACAATACTGCAGAGGTAGCCTTTAATCTAGAATGAACATCGAAGAAAAACTTTATTGAAGTGGCCAGAATTACTTGAACAACCATTAACAGTGTTTTGAAAAAATGATTTCAAACACAGTTTGGTAAATTTGGGATATTGACATCCTAATCACTGAAATTATTTTTTAAATGTAGACGCCGGAAATCTGAAACAAACGCAGAAAATGCTGGTCAGAATTGTTAACTGCTTCTCCTTCCACTGATGCTGTCGGACCTGCTGAGTGTTGACTGTATTTTCTGTTTTAATTTAATTAGATCCAGAGCTTTTCTATGCGATGTGGTGCTGTACCAGCACCTCTCACATGACATGAATATTTATTAATCATATTTAACTAATGGATAATGTAAGTAAGTACATTGGAATATTGTAGACAAAGAACTGCAGATGCTGGTTTACAAAATAAGACACAAGTGGTGGAGTAACTCTGCAGAACAGGCAGCATCTTTGAAAAACAAGGATAGGAAACTATTTGGGTCATGTTAATAAATTGTTGATGAATGCAGCTTCATTTTTAATTGATATGTGTACCAGCACCTTTTGTCTACAAAGAAAAGCACTGATTAGATTATATTAGGCTCCAAGTTACATCCATAATATTTGCAGTGCTTGCTAAGATGTGGAATTTTAATCATCACTCTCTCAATTCCAAAGTCATACAGGTTTCTAAGCTAAAATTGTAGGTTTATTGGTAAAATTGTAAATTGTTCCTAGTGTGTGTAGGATAGTGCTCGTGTCCGGGGATTGAACTCGGCATGTGTGTCGGCATGAACTCGGTGGGCCAAAGGACCTGTTTCCGTGCTGTATCTTTAAATTAAACTAAAACATTTTAAACTTCAGTCCAATTGTATGGCTAAAAATTCTATCAAAACCACCAAGAGACTTTCCCATAACACAAGAGGTTGGTAAATGCGAATGTTGAGCTTTGTTAGATTGATGTGATGCACAGTGAAAAAATAACAGTGAATTTTGCACAGAGATAAATGGAACATACTGCTTAGGAGGGTCTCTACAGCAAACTAGATGTTCCATCAGGAAGAGATCACAGGAATGGAAGAATCATGGGAGATTGAGGATTGTTCTGAAACAAAATGATTCTATTAACAGAAAATAGACATAAAAAAGTGCTGGAGTAACTCAGCGGGTCAGGCAGCATCTCTGGAGAAAAAGGTAGAAAGGTGACGTTTCGGGTCGGGACCCCTCTTGAGTGATTGAATGTCCATAGTAAGAATGAGGGAACAGGGGCCTGAAAACTGAGTCATTAAAAGGTTGAAGGAGGTGTGAGATGCCTTGGACCTTGGTGGGAAGAGATTGGACCAGATGGGATAGGAGACAATAGACAATAGACAATAGGTGCAGGAGTAGGCCATTCGGCCCTTCGAGCCAGCATTCAATGTGATCATGGCTGATCATCCCCAATCAGTACCCCGTTCCTGCCTTCTCCCCATATCCCCTGACTCCGCTATTTTTAAGAGCCCTATCTAGCTCTCTCGAAAGCACCCAGAGAACCGGCCTCCACCGCCCTCTGAGGCAGAGAATTCCATAGACTCACAACTCTCTGTGAGAAAAAGTGTTTCCTCGTCTCCATTCTACAAATGATTCTATTAACTCTCCATTGTCTCCAAAGCAAGGTACAATAACTAAAGTTCAGGCGTTTTTTGCTTATTTTTTCTAACTGAGGTTCACCTAGGAAATGTATTCTCTGAAAACACCAGCTGAGAAATCTTTGTATCATTTTACTCTCTCCTCCATCAGCTTTTCGTGCCCAGTGTCAATCAGCAACTAGTCTTCGAAAAGAGACACATGAAACTAGGGCGACACGGTGGCACAGTTGCTGCCTCACAGTGCCAGAGGCCCAGGTTCAATCCTGACTACGGGTACTGTCTGTACAGAGTTTGTTTATTCTCCTGGTGACCACGTGGGTCTTCTCTGGGTGCCCCGGTTTCCTCCCACATTCCACAGACGTGCAGGTTTGCAGGTCAATTGGCTACTGTAAATTATCCCCAGTGTAGGGTAGAACTAGTGTATGGGTGATCGCTGGTCGGTGCGGACTCGTTGGGCTGAAGGGCCTGTTTCCATTATGCATCTCTAAACTAAACTAAACTAAACTGCAGATGCTGGAATCTTGTGTAGAACACAAAGTGTTGGATTAACTCAACGGATCAGACAGCATCTCTGGAGGGCACGATAGGCACATTTTCAAGTCAAGACTTCTTCAATCACCCATCCGTGTCCTCCTGCTTGGCCCACTGATATACTCCAGCACATTGTGTTCTTGTCTATACAGCATTTATTTTCTGCTGTTGACTGCATATTCTGCAGAGTGCAGTTGCTGCTTTGAGACCATCAGAATGGCAGTGCTGCCGTCCATTCGGTGTTGCACCTACTAAATGTCCTAACCAATAATAACGAGTACTTACAGCTCACACTGCATCAGTCTATTTGTGGAGCCACCTTGACAGTCAGACATCACAGAAAAACAAATACTGCAGCTTTGCATCTGTGATTTTTTTTAACATAAGAAAGATGCTTTGTTTTAATAGAGGGTCATTATATTGTTCATGATTTTGTAATGAGCCCCCTTTTGCCCCCAAATGCTACAAAATTCCATGAATAACGGTAATGGCCTCACTGCTCCCCATTTCAATTTCAAGAAGGGAACAGAAAAGCAGTTTTCATTTATTGGAAAAAAGACAAAATGAGATAAAAAAGGTGCAATATGGCCAGTTAATGTAATGTACAGAAGACTGTGGTGCCTGACATAACATATTGCAAAGCATTTTTTGCCAATTTACAGTAGATATTTCCATCATGAAATTTTGTCCGCTTCAGCAAAATTCCTCTTCGATCAGAAACGTCAAAACATGAGGAGGTAGCATTATTGACTGACAGTTTGATGAAAGAGTGGGAGCACAAAGCTCGCTTTCAATTAAAATACGCAGCCAGCTCAACGTAAAAATCGCTGGATTTAGCACTCATTCGAAACTCTGGATGCCACCAGCAATGGGAAAACCCGAATCACGCCAAGGTTTAACCCAGAATAAACAAGCAAGCGATTGGAGAAGCAGTAGAAATGCAGGTAAAATGCAGCAGGAAACGCTGGATGTGCAGAACAGATTTTTTCTCATCATAGATTCTCTCATCATCGTTTAAGCTGCTGCATTTTACCTGCATTTTGTGTTTTTATATCTGATTTCAAGCATTGTTGCTTTTAAAGCAAAAAGTGGCATGTTGTGCGGTATTTTGATAAAAGCCTAACATTGCAAAAGAAATATAGAATGCAGAACAGTACAGAACAGGAACAGGCCCTTCATACGCAGACCATGCCGAACATGATGCTATGTTACACTAAGCTCCTCTGACTTCACGTGATCCATATCCCTCCATTCCGTGCATATCCATGTGCCTATCAAAAAACTCTTAAGCACCACTTTCATCTGCCTCCACCACAGGACATGGTGGGGCGGCACAGTGGTGCAGTGGTAGAGTTGCTGCCTTACAGCGCCGGAGTTCCGGGTTCGATCCTCACTACGGGTCCTGTCTGTACGGAGTTTGTACGTTTTCCACGGGTGCTCTGGTTTCCCACAAACTCCAAAGACGTACGGGTTTGTAGGTTAATTTGGCTGTGGTAAAAATTGTAAATTGTTGTGTGTGTGTGTGTGTGTGTGTGTGTGTGTGTGTGTGTGTGTGTGTGTGTGTGTGTGTGTGTGTGTGTGTGTGTGTGTGTGTGTGTGTGTGTATCACTGGTCGATGCGGACTCGGTGGGCCGCCAGGCCTAGCAGCTCGTTCCAGGCACCAACCACTCTCCATGTAAAAAACAAACTCAACTCTCCCTGTAAAAAAAAAACATGCCCCGTACATTCTTTCCAATGACATGCCTGAAATTTCCGGCAAATGGAATTCTCTACATGCTTCGGAGATCATGGGATTATTGGAACAGAGGTAGGTAACTCAACTCCTCTGCTGTACCTTGCCATTCATAGAACAAAGAACATAGAACATTCCAGCACAACAACAGGCCCTTCAGCCCACAATGTCTGTGAAGTGAAGTAACTCAGCGGGTCAGGCAGCATCTCTGGAGAACATGGATAGGTGATGTTTCAGGTCGGGACCCTTCTTCAGTCGGAAGAAATGTCACCTATACATGTTTTCCAGAGATGCTGCCTGGCCTGCTGAGTTACTCCAGCACTTTGCATCTTTTTTTTGGTAAACCAGCATCTGCAGTTTTTTGCTTCTAAAGTTAAGAAACAAATATGTCTTAAACTGTAGAGGAGGAGGTGGAGTGAAGGGGGAATGGGTGATATCTATGACAAGGCAAGGTCAAGAGAGGTCAAAGTCTGCTAATGTTGGCGTTAATGGCTGGGTCAGGGGGTGAAGTGTTCATTATCGCCAATGATCTGTCCAGAGGATATATCAGTAGAAAGGGATGAAGGAGAATAGTAAAAGAACAAAAAAAATGATATATGCTGGAATTGTCATACAATAATAGAGAATTTTGGAAAAATCCTGCTGGTCGGGCAGCACCTTATTCAGTTAAAAAAATGTATCCCTCAGAGTTTATTTTCAAGTAGCCAAGTATTGACAAACCTTTGGGGAATAGAATTCTTCTGAAGACAGGAGCTGACCCAAAACATCACCTATCCATGTCATCCAGAGATGCTGCCCAAACCGTTGAGTTTCTCCAGCATTTTGTGTTCCAAATGATAAAATTCTTGGATTAACTTTCCATAGAGATGTTTCAATTTAAAAAGATCAAACAAGAGAAATTGTACACTAATTTTAGCTTCCATTATCTTGGCTGTGATGTTCATTTGCTGAATCAGCCATTAGTAAATGAATGCTACCGAGCCAGGAGCTTACTGTAGCTCATAACTTCTGATTTATAGGATTGCTTTTTTTTATAATGTGCACTAGGAAGAGCAATCAATAATATTCCCCCCTCTCTCTTCCTGCAATTATCTATAAAATGTATAAGATGTGGTTTTGGATGCATTCACCAAGTAATCTTATGGTAGCCCATTTAAAAACATTACATTTAAATCCTTGCAAATGGCTGTGAACTACATTTTTTAATAGATACTCAGTGGATCAGGCAGCATCTCTGGAGAAAAGGAGTAGGTCGAGCCCCATCTGCAGACAGAGGCTCTGAGACCTGAAACGTCACCTTTTCTCCAGAGATGCTGCCTGACTCACTGAGTTACTCCAGCATTTTGTGTCTGTCTTCAGAGTAAACCAACATCTGCAGTTCCTTCCCACATGTAAAATTGACACTTTCAGCGTTGATTCAACAGGCATCAGTACAAGTGAAGTGTAGTCGATATATTTGTGGGAGTCAGTGGGTTTGTAATAGACATCAGTCAATAGTCTATTTCTTGTGATGGAGGCTGTGAGATCAAGAGAGGGGAGGTAGGTGTCAGAGATGGTCCAAGTAAATTTGGGTGCAGGATGAAAATTGGTGGTGAGGTTGATGAAGTCCATGAGTTCTGCATGGGTGCAGGAGGTAGCAGCAATGCAGACATCAATGTAACGGAAACAGAGTTCGGGGATAGAGCCAGTGTACGCCTGGAGCAAGGATTGTTCAACGTACCTTACAAAGAAGCAGGCATAGCTGGGGCCCATGCGGGTGCCCATAGCTATGCCTTGGACTTGGAGGAAGTGGAAGGAGTCAAAGGAGAAGTTGTTGAGGGTGAGGACCAGCTCCGCTAGGCGGAATAGAGTGTCAGTAAAGGGAAATTGGATGGTTCTGCGGTCGAAAAAGAAACAGGGCTTTTAGGCCTTCCTGGTAGGGGATGGAGGTATAGGGTGACTGAACATCCATAGTAAAGATGAGGGAGTGGGGGCTCGGAGAGCGGGTGTCATTAAAGAGATGAAGTGCATGTGCAGTATCTTGGACATAGGTCAGGAGAGATTGTACTAGGGGGGATAGGATGGAGTCGAGGTACTGTATGTGGAAATAATTTCCTCCCACATTCCAAAGACGTGCAGGTTTGTAGGTTAATTGGCTTCAGTAAACAGCCGCTCGTGTGTAGGATATGAAAGCGGGATAACATAGATCTAATGTTCAGGTGATCGATTGTCGGAGTGGACCTGGTGGGCTGGAGGCCCTGTTTCCATGCTGCATTTCTAAATTCTAAACTGAAATTATTTCTTCTGAACATTTATTCTTATCAACATTCAGTCAACTGGAGTATATGTGCTAAAGCAGATTTGTAAATAAATCACTAATATTCTTTCTTGAAGACAAACAAAGAAAGGTTGTCTCTTTTTTCCAAACTTCTGGCAAAATGTTTTTCCATACCGGTAATGCTTTCTCACAATCTAATGGCAAAAAAAGACAAATAAATGACAGTTCACTCACCTAACACCAATGGCTTAATCCCTTAACAAAAAGGAATTTTGAAAGGGCATATTTGCTGTTGGCATATTGCTATCCCAGAGAGAGTTTCAGGAATGTTATGCTTTACAGCACATCAATGAAATGATAATGCAAATGTCAAAGTAAAATTGTTGTCAGCAGCTTCCACAGATGAAGATTGATGAAGATTTGCTGTTCTTCTGGCACCTTCAGGAAATACAGTAGTGTGCTTCCCACTACTTTAATCCAACACATATAATATTACCACTTTGAAGATAACATTTTGAAGATAATGTTATACGGTATGCTTTTGATTTATACTAAACTATTCACTTAATTGAAAGTAATTTTAGTTCATAATGTATCTATCTGGCTTCCTTGGCAAAGAGATAAGTTGTATTTTCTCAACATTCTTATGAGTATCTTCATGGCAAATGAAGGGTCTTCGCCAGGATTTAGTCATCTGATTGCTGTAGTCATGCCTCTCTGATTGAAGCCTGGTATATCAAACTTTAGTGGCAAGGTTGATTGATTGATTGAGCGATTGATTGAGCGATTGATTGATTGATTGATTGATTGATTGATTGATTGATTGATTGATTGATTGATTGATTGATTGGTTGATTGATTGATTGATTGATTGAGTGATTGCTTGACTGAGAGACAGCATGGAAGCGGATCAATCCATCCATTGATCACCCATTCACATTAATTATATGTTAATTAATCCACCAGGTGGCGCCAACATGCCCTTTCTACTGTTTTTATTATTTTAAGTATGTTTTTAAAGTTTGTTTCAATGTTTCTTGGTTGGTTTATGTGGGGGTGGGGGGAGGGGGAATAGGGGGAAACTTTTTATCAGTAACTTACCTCGACGGAGATGCGATTTTTCTCCGTGTCGCATCTCCGCGCCCCCACCCCCTTGCGGCCTAACATCATGGAGTGGTGCGGCTTTTCCTGGAGACCGGCCCGGAGTTTCAAGCCACGGGCGCGGCGTGGACTTACCATCGCGGACCCTGGGATCCTTTGCCGAGGATCGCGCGAAGAAGAACTCCGACCGCGGGGCCTGTGGACTTTCACACCATGAAGCCCGCGGTCTCTGGTAAGAAGTGGCCGACTCAGAGTGTTCCAATCCGGTTCGATCATGCCGACGAGAAGGCTTGGACATTGGACCGTCGGCAGCGGCAACTGCGGAGGGTTCAAGGCCTGACCACGGGCGAACAAAGAGGAAGATGACTATTTTATTGCCTTCCATCACAGTGAGGAATGTTGATTCCACTGTGGTGGATGTATATGTTACATTTTATTTTATGTGTGTATTGTGGTATTTTCACAGTATGGCTGTACGGTAACTCAAATATCACTGTACCTTAATTGGTGCATGTGACAATAAATGTGAACTTGAACGAACTTATACCACATATATGTCCACTCCCTACACACATTGATTGATTAATTGAGCAATTGATTGAGTGAGTGATTGATTGATTGATTAAGCAATTGATCGGGCGATCGATTGATCGATTGAATGAGAGACAGCATGGAAGCAGATCCATCCACCCATCGATCACCCATTCACACTAGTTCTGTTATCCTACTTATATGTCCACTCCCTACACACTAGGGACACTTCACAGAAGGCAATTAATCTACAAACCCACATGCCTTTGGGATGTGGAAGGAAGCTGGAGCGCCCGGAGGAAACCCATGTGGTCACAGGTAGAATGTGCAAACTCCACACAGACAACACCTGAGGTCAGGATTGAACCCAGGACTCTGGCACTGCAAGGCAGCAGCTCCACTAGCTGCATCACTGTGCTGTCCCTACATTTTGATAAGGTAACAGGTTATTGACCTTTTATCGTCTCTCACCATCTAAAACAGTCGAGGAGAAAGCAATAACATTTTCTGATCTAGGATGCAATGTTGCCCACAATTCTCAGAAATGTGAGATCTTCAGCGATATAGTGTTTACTTTAAGCTTGGCCTATTGGTCAATGCCAATCTTGTCCAATAGACACATGTAAACACATACAGTAGTGTTTTCAATAAGAAACATTTAACCAATTTAAGGTGTTAGGCACAATTCATGTAAAATAGATTATTTTGTACGTACGTATGTACATCACAAACAAATGTTGTTGGAAGGAATCGCAGGGTGGTATGTGGAATGCTCTTCAGATTGGAAGCAGTTGACCATTGGTATACCGTAAGGTTTGTTGCTGGGTCTCCTGTTGTTTGTCATATATATTAACAATTTTGGATGAGAAAGAAGGTGGAGTGATTTGTAAGTGTGTTGAAAATGCCAAAATTGGTTGTGTGGTGGATACTGAAGGTTGTCTAAGGGTGCACCATGATCTAGATCAAATGGGAAAATAGGCAAGGTAATGGCAGATAGATTTTACTTCAGACAAGTGCAAAGAGGTGCATTGTAGGGCCGGAGCGACACAGTAAATGACAAGGCAATGGGTAAGTGGTGCAGAGAGCAAAAGACATCGGGGTAAAAGCACATAGTTCCTTGAAAGTAAGGACACAGGTAAACAAAGCGATGAAGATAGCATATGGTGAGCTTGCCTGTATCAGAAGGGGCACTGAGATCGAACATTGAGACGCCATGTTACAACTGTACAACACATCGCTGAGAGTGCATCCAGAATGTGTGCAGTTTAGGTTAGAGCTACAGCGTGGAAACAGGTCCTTTAGCCCACCAAGTCCACGCCTGCCAATGATCCCCTTACACTAGTTCTATCCTGCACACCAGGCATATTAAGCTGCAAACCTGCACATGTTTGAAATGTGGGAGGAAACCAGAGCACCCAGAGAAAACACGCGCGCTCACAGGGTGAACGTACAAACTCCATACAAAAAGCACACGTGATCAGCATTGAGCCCGGGTCTCTGGCGCTGCAAGGCAGCAACTCTACCGCTCTGCCGCTGTGCTACCCTAATTCTTGTGAAGATTCACAAGGATGTTGCCAGAAGAGGAAGGCGTGAGCTATATGGAGGAACTGGATAGGATGGGACTGTTTTCCTTGGAGTGAAGGAGACTGAGGGGTGACCTTATAGAGGTTCATAAAATCATGAGGGGCATAGATAAAGTAGATGGTCACAGTCTTTTTCCCAGGGTAAGGGATTCAACATTCCTGACATAGGTCATAGGTTTAAGACGAGAAGGAAAAGATTTAAAGGCAAAATGGAACTCGATCAGGAAAGCACCTTTAGTCGGCATGGATGAGTTAGACTGGAGGGCCCGTTTCTGTGCTGTACAACTCTATAGTTCTCTGATGCCACTGGCCCTGAATAAAAAAGTATCAGTAAATGCAGACAAAGGTTCACATGCACCTCTTTAAACTTTGTCTATTGCATTCAGTGCTCCTGATGTGGCCTTGTTTACATCAGAGTTCAAGCATAAACCAGTTAACCATTTTGTCAAACACTTGCGCTTGGTCTGCCAAGGCCCATTAAACCTCCCAGCCAGTAACCATTTTAATTCCCATTCCCATAACAACCTTTTTGTCCTGGGCCTCCTCCATTGCCAGAGAGAGCCCACATTTAAACTGGAGGAACAGCACCTTGTATTCCACTTGGGCAGCTTAAAACCCAATGGTATGAACACTGAATTTTCCAATTGTAAGTAACATCCCCTCTTTGCCTTCTCTCTTTCCTGTTTCCCACCCACCCTGGTGTGCACCCACTTCTCCCACTATCTACCCCTTTGCTCTTCCCCCGCCCATCCACTCTGGCTTTACATTGCACTCCCCTTCCCTCCTATCTGAAACCCCTTTGTCTCCTTTTCATCTCTAATCAGATTAAGGGATTCTATGGGATTCTAAGCATAGGTCATAGGTTTAAGGTGTGAAAGGAACAATTTAAAGAGGATCTGTAAAGTACTTACTCCACCCATCTTCCAATCAAGCCCCCCTCACCCGTATCCACCTATCACTGACTGTCCCATCACCACCAGCCTCTTCCAACTTTCTCCCCCTGACTAAAATGTCTGAAGGATACTGAGCCGAAAGATCACCTATTTGTTCCTTCCGCAGATAGTGCCTGACCTGCTGATTTACTCCATCAATTTGTGTTTTACTCAAGAATCAATAAAATTGGTACATACTCCACCACAGAGATAGGAGAAAAAAAATCAAATGTGGGTCACTTTACCTTTAAGCACGGAGTAAATCAGACAACACTGGATCAGTCTCTGACTTCGTAGGAAATGAAAATATGGAGCGATAAATCCTATAAATATGATTACAGCTGCTCATTTTCTCTGTGAGATGAGAAAATTCAAGTGAAGTAATAGCTATGTGAAGTAAAGTTACTACTTTAAGATTGGACCACAATAGCCTACAGCACATGAGAACCAGAAGGACAAAGACCTGGAATTACCAGCCATGATGACAAATGTGCATGTACGTAGGGTGGATCTGTCAAGGGAACCAGTGTTTTTTGCTTTGTTTGGATGATGTTACAAACCCTATAGTGCAACAACCCTGAGCACAGCACAATCAGGGAACCTTATCAGTAGTTTAGTTTAGTTTAGAGATCCAGCAACTGTACCACTACGCCACCATCCCAAAGATGTTTGGGTTAGTAGGTT
This sequence comes from Amblyraja radiata, assembly GCF_010909765.2. Lineage (NCBI taxonomy): Eukaryota > Metazoa > Chordata > Chondrichthyes > Rajiformes > Rajidae > Amblyraja > Amblyraja radiata. The sequence continues at coordinate 20,572,524 of NC_045962.1, forward strand.
AATGGACGACGGAAAATTGACAGTGTGCTGATGAATGATAGAATCTGGTATGGGGGGGAGGGGGGGGGAACGAAGTCAATGGGAATGTGACAAGAATAAGATATAACCATATAACAATGACAGCATGGAAACAGGCCATCTCGGCCCTTCAAGTCCGTGCTGAACAATTTTCTTTCCCTAGTCCCATCTACCTGCACTCAGACCATAACCCTCCATTCCTTTCAGGTTACAGTAGGATAAGTTTAAAAACGTATCCTTGATGTTTGGCCTAGACTCAGTGGGCCAAAGGGCCTGTTTCCATGCCGTATCACTTTATAGCTCAAAGACATCATAATATTTATAGGCATAACCAGTAGAAAGTAAATATTTGATGATCACTTGAAATAGTAATGATGAGGTTTGTTAATTCCTGGCCTGTAAAAGAGTGATGATGGAATCACTGAAGGCAGGTACAGGCATAATCAAGTAAATATTTTATCTTCCATGCAAAGGAAACTAAGTAAGTGTTCTGATATAAGAGATTGCCAGGGCTTTTGCTATTTCCTTCACTTTTACAATAAATTACACGTTAGCTTCTGTTGCAGATATTTGGGTGCAGACATGTGAGGGAGTTCAGTTTTATACATCCATGTTTCTGGTGCACCATTGGGGAACATTTTTCATTTTTTACTATTCAAGTTTATATCCTGTCCCCAAAAACACCTAAATTATATTCAATGTCATTCTGATCAGGTGACCTTTAGTCACCAGCTGCTTTGAACTTTGCTTCAGCAAATCAGCTGATAGGTGGATCGCGTGGATTCGGTGGGCCGAAGGGTTTGTTTCTATGGTGTTTCTCTGTATCTCTCTCTCTCTCTCACACATACACACTCACATACGTTCTCTCACACAATCTCTCACTCTCTCACACATTCTCTCTCTCCCTCTCTCACTCTCTCTCACACACTCTCTCACACACTCTCTCTCTCACACTCTCTCTCTCACACTCTCACTCACTCTCACACACACACTTTCTCTCTCACACACAAACTCTCTCTCACAACACATACACACAATCTCTCTCTCACACACACACTCTCTCATACACACACACACACTCTCTCTCTCTCTCTCTCTCTCACACTCTCTCTCACACACTCTCTCTCTCTCACACTCTCACACACACTCTCACACACACACTTTCTCTCTCACACACAAACTCTCTCACAACACATACACACAATCTCTCTCTCACACACACACTCTCTCATACACACACACACACACTCTCTCTCTCTCACACACACACACACACACACACACACACACACACACACACACACACACACACACACACACACACACACACACACACACACACACACACACACACACACACACTCTCTCTCTATCTCTCTCTCTCTCTCTCTAAATCAAAACAATAACTCCCACAGGATGGCTCAGAAATGCATTTGTATTTGGAGAACAAAGAGTGGGTCTGATCCACTCAGATAATTGAGACTAAAATAATGATCTGTGGAGACGGTTGTGAAGACCAGCAACTTACACCTAAGTTTTAACTTAGCTGGACTGGGGCCAGGAGGTGCAGGAATGTCACTCCAAGCTGTGTCACACTTCTGCAGACTGTCGTCAGCCCGACCACTCCCACCCACACTCCCACTAGAATGGTCTTCTTGGTGCCATGACCAAATCTATTGCCCCCTGACCTACAGGTGAGCTGTCTGTGTGCGGACGATCATCAATAGAAATCTCTTCTGGACCAAAGGCCACATTTAGGCTTTTACTCTGTGTGTTGCATAGTGGTGGCTCAAAAATGGTTACGCTATTTTATCAACCTTAGTTCAATCACTTACTCGGTCTTAACCATCTCCCAATCAGTCGGCTGTGACTGGTTTATTCACCGGTGGACCTGCTGCCTCACAGCGCCAGTCACAGGTTCAATCCTGACTATGGATGAGGTCTGTGAGGAGTTTGCACGTTCTTCCTGTAGTCACGTGGGTTTCCTCCTGTATCTCAAAGACATGTGGGTTTGTAGGCTAATTGTCCTCTGTAAATTGCCCCTGATGTGTTGACAGTGGGTGGGAAAGTGGGATAACATAGAACTAGTGTGAATAATGATCAATGGTTAGCATGGCCCCTGTGGTGGGCTGAAGAGTCGGAGACTGCAAAAGGGCAGGCAAGGCTGGGACCCATGCGAGTGCCTATAGCTATGCCTTGGATTTGGAGGAAATGGGAGGAGTCAAATGAAAAGTTGTTAAGGGCAAAGACCAGTTCTGTCTGAAGAAGGGTCTCGACCCGAAATGTCACCCATTCCTTCTCTCCAGAGATGTGGCCTGTCCCACTGAATTACTCCAGCATTTTGTGACTATCATTGGTGGGCTGAAGAGTCTGTTTTTATGCGATATCTGTGAAATAAATGCGACTAGGAATCCATTATGGATCCAGTATGATAGATTGTTGTCAACATAATTCTACCGTCAAGTGAAACCAAGGTAGATAGATACTCGTTGTTCATCAGTGAGAGAACTTTTTTCTTTGTTTAAATAGTACTTCCGGACCCATTTAGTAGCAATGTTACAAAATTTTGAGATTTAAAAAATCAAGTCTGCAATTTATCCCATCAGATAAAGTATAAAATGAAGTTTAATTTGACACCTAATTCACTTTCATATCTCAAGTATTAAAAAAGTTATGGCCATTTTCATACTCGGAAATTAGCATCTTGTTCCCTATTGATTTTCTAGGGACATAACAAAAAAGCTGTGATCGTGGACAGTCAAAAGCCCATAACTTTCTTAAAAATTAAGAGAACTGAATGAGATTTTCAGTTATCATAGATTGAAGCATTCTGAAACAAATATAAAACAATCTTACTTGGATGACCTGAAATTAAAGCATATAATTAGTTAGTTACCCAATTGTAGCTAATTACAAACTTCAATTACTAGATCTAAACATCTATCCATTTCTTAAGAATAGATTAACATTTTTAAATAGCCTAAGTGTCCAAATAACATTCACACAAGAATTCAGAATATAACATAATTTTTAAATCTCACTTCATGGGTTTATAGGCCAAATGGAAGGAATTTAATGTTTAATACCTGTAGATTAATGGCCATTTAAATCAGCTTGCGAATGGGATTTACTGGAACGGGACCATTTAGAACGTTCAGATGCGGTGATTTTAGTCCCCCATATCTGCAGCAAATACACTGCCAGTTGTTCGGGGGGAAAGATCACCGTTTCGCAACTTAAAATGTGAATTAAATACATCTTAAGCAACACTTTTATACATTAAAAATAAACTACTTTCTTTTACCTGTTCCTGAATAAAATCTGTCCCAGTTGTCGGCATTGACGGCTTCAGAAGCTGCTTTTAAAATCACTCCAGCGATTAACTTGTCGGGTGCATTTTTTTTAAAAACACACAGAACGGCGGTAGGAACGATTCTTTAGCAAAATCTTGCACTCCAACAAAATATAATTCAGGACCAGGTCGAGAAAAAACTCAGTTTTAACCCCGCCCCCCCCCTCAAACACGCCAAAATCGCGCACACGGCCAGAGGCAGAATTACATCGCCGTTGAAGGTAAGTTTTGTAACATACCTACATTTAGGGCGACAAATCTTAGACACATTGTTTCGTGACCATGAACAAGAATCACATTTAAAAAACAAAGATGTCAATTAACATTGTGACTGGTATTGTTACATATTCCATTAAGTATTTTCTTTAATCAATGCAACAACATATGTAGTCACCTATTCAGACAAATGTTAATACTCCTACAAATATTCTGAATGAAAAATTACTCTGTCTAAAATAGTGTATTTTCTATTCAATCCTTAATTTTGAAATAACCAAAACAATTAAAAAAACATTTACTGGGACAATATGCTACTCACATTTGTTCAATTCTTAATTTTCTCCTCATTAAGGAATCAAATGTTTCCTTGATGTTGAAGCTTCTCCTGGTCATTGTGCGTGCATGCTGTTCGCAGCTGGGTTCCGTCTGTTACATTAAAATTATGAAGCCATCATCAATATTCTCTGATCTTAAGATAGCAAGGCAGCTAAAACATTTAATCACTTGCGTGAAAGTCTGCTGCTGATATTTTCTACAGTGTGTAACTCAGTCGACACCATCATAGATAGATCTTTAACCTGGCATTAGTTTAGTTTAGGAAGGAACTTCACATGCTGGTTTACACCAAAGATAGAACTCAGCCTTAACCCATTCCTTCTATCCAAAGATGCTGCCTATCCAGTTGAGTTACTTGTGTCTATATGTTTAGTTTAGTGTAGTTTAGAGACACAGTGTGGAAACAGGCCCTTCGGCCCACCAAGTCTGCACCAACCGGCGATCCCTGTACACTAACACTATCCTACACGCTAGTGACATTTTACCAAAGCCAATTATCCTACAAACCTGTATCTATTTGGAGTGTGGGAGGAAACCGGGGCACCTGGGGAAACCCCATGCAGTCATGGGGAGAACGTACAAACTCCATACAGACAGCACCTGTAGTCAGGATCGAACCCAGATCTCTGGCACTGTAAGGCAGCAACTCCACTGCTGTGCCACTCTGTCACCCAATGCTTGAAGGTTGGATGATCAGCCATGATCATATTGAATGGCGGTGCAGGCTCGAAGGGCCGAATGGCCTACTCCTGCACCTATTTTCTATGTTTCTATGTTTCTAAGGTTTGTTTCATCAGTGGATGTAGATGTTTCTACCTTCAAGAAACTGTATTGCTTTGGCTAAATTTTGGCTAAAGTTACCCAGTTGCAGAAGCACACCTTTCTAAATGGAAGAGCTATTCTCAAAGGAAGAACCCTTTGAACGGATGTCCCTCATTTTTGCCACAGTCATGTCTAAGTAAATGATAATCCTCTCCCTCAGTTACAAACCAAGACCTTTCAAAATGCCATGAATATATTAACATATTTTTATTCAATTCACTGAGTTTAACAGTTCCACTCAAAACATGAGTTTGAAGAAGGGTTCTGATACGCTGTGTTACTACAGCATTTTGTGTCCATCTAATGTTTTCAAGTTATCTCTACAGAAAGCATAGTTTAACCATAGATTATTGAATCAAGCAGAATTAACAATGTAAGGAATGCAGGAACAAAACATGGTTTACTGTCTACAGCTATTTAATAACACTATTGCAGGTCACCCAGGTACTGCTTGTGAAAGATAGACACAATGTGCTGTGGTAACTCAGCATGTCAGGCAGCATTTCTGGAGGAAAAAGGATGGGTGACGTTTTGTGTTGGGACCGTACGTCTTCGGAGTGTGGGAGGAAACCAGACATCCCAGAGAAAATCCCACGCAGGTCACGGGGAGAAGGTGCAAACTCTGTACAGACAGCACCCATAGTCGGGATTGCCCCGGGACTCTGGCACTGTGCGGTAACAACTCTACCGCTGCACCACGGTGCGGCTGTAACATCCTTGCTCTTATATTCTATTCACCAGCTAATGAAGGCAAACATCTTGTATGCCACATTTCCCACCTTGTCTATTGGTTCTGGCACCTTCGGAGATCTTTCGACCTGTGCAGCAATGTCCTTCTATATCCTCTAAGCCATCCCTATTTTTTCCTCACAAAATGGATCATTTCACCCTCGTCAGGATTAAGTTCCATATGACATTCCTCTCACCAACTTACAAGCTGACTAATATCACTGTAGCCTGAGAGCATATCCTCATTGTCCAACTTTTCCTCCTTCCGTAGGGCATTGAGGTGAGACCTCCAGTGCTACAGCTGAGAAGCAAACTCTGAGAAGCGACACAGATCAGTAGCTGCATTTCAGAATATTCCTGTGGCCAGGAGTCTGAGAAATGACCGTGATCCTGACCTCCATCGGGCAGAACTGTCAAGGCCAGCACGTCAGGTTGTATTTGACATTGCAGGTCTCGGATGCAGCAAAGAACACTGTTTGGCTGTTGGCCCTGTAAACATCACGGTTTCAGGGGAAGTCTGACAGAACTTGACAGGCTGCATGCAGGGAGGATGGTTCCCCTGGCCACAGAGTCCAGGTCCAGAGGTCACAGAGTGTAAGGTAAGATGTTTGGTGAAGGAATGAGGAGAAATATTTTCTCTCTGAGGGTGGTGAACCTGTGGAATTTGTATCCACAGACAGGTGTGGAGGCCAGGTCACAGAGTATACCTAGGAAGCAGGTAGATTATCTTTCTAAATATAAAAGGCCTCAAGGGGTATGATGAGAGCACAGGAACATAACACTGAGACAGGACAGAGCAATGGCAGATTAACCTCACTGTGCTGAATGGTCTTCTCCACCTCCTATGCTTCTATGTTTCCTTATTTCTATTGGATTAATGGTGGCACAGTGCACAGGTAGAGCTGCTGCCTTACAGCGGCAGAGACACGGGTTCAATCTTGACTACGAGTGCTGCCTGTGGCCACTTGGGTTTACTCCGGGCGTTTCGATTCCCTCACACATCTTCTCAAATCCTAATTGACCTCTGCAAAATTGGCCCCTCTTGTGTAGGATGTGAAAGTGGAACAACATAGAACTCGTGCATGGGTGTTTGATGGGCAATGTGGACACGGTGGGCCAAAGTGCCGGTTTCCACCTATAAATCTAAACTCTAAACTCTAACGCAGAATCTGGTTGTTTCGTAAGTAAATAAGAACTGTTTTGTTTCTGACAAGTCAGTTTAAAAATCATGCCGATGCTAAATTTTGCAGTAAATCGACTTCACTTGCAAGAGTTTTAATGTTAGAAGAAAGGCACTGAGCCCAACAAAAGTCTTGCTGAAATGGAAGCTGTCAAATTTCCTGAGGCAAAACTGCGTGCAAAATTGTAATAAAAAGGAACTGCAGATGCTGGTTTATACCAAAGACAGGCACAAAGTGTTGGAGTAACTCAGCAGATCAGGCACCATTTTTGGAGAACATGGATAGACAACGTTTCAACAAGGGACCCTTCTTCTCACCTTGACTGTACAGCACTTTCCTATTGAGAGCTTGCAAAAAGAATTTCTAGGCCACGGTCAAAATTGACCATGAGAGGAATAAATCGGGTAAATGCACAGAATCTCTAGCCCGGAGTAGGTGAGTCGAGGACCAGAGGACATAGGTTCAAGGTGAAGGGGAAAAGATTTAATAGGGATCTGAGGGGTAACTTTTTCACACAAAGGCCGGTGGGTCTATGGAACAAGCTGCCAGAGGAGGTAGTTGAGGCTGGGACTATCCAAACGTTTAAGAAACAGTTAGACAGGTACATGGATAGGACATGTCTGGAGGGATATGGACCAAACGCAGGCAGATGGGACTAGTGCCGCTAGCAATGTTGGCCAGTGTGGGCAAGTTGGGCCAAAGGGTCTGTTTCCACACTGTATCACTCTATGATCCTACCTCATTTTAACTGGTTGATTTCTAAATTATGTGGTTTTCATGGAGTTTTGTCAATTCAACTGGCATTTTGAATGCTGCAACATCACATTGGTTTGGTGAAATATACACTTGTTTTACTTCGGAGTCACGTGAGTGACTACGTGAAGAACCCGCTTATGACGCATGCGTGTCATATCGCTACACGCATTGCAACGAGTCACAGCAGGGGGAACGACGTTCCCCTAGTGGAGAATTTGAAAGTCGGGAGCAGCAGGTAAGAGACTCTGCGTTCCTTCCACTTACCTTTTAGGTGGAGACATGGACCGGATCCATGAAGGCTGCGGAAAGCTGGCGGGGGAGAACCGCGGAGTGCGGGCAGCCGGCAGCAGCAGCAACGGCACGCAAAACTTCCGGAGAGGAAACAGCTGTGCCCGACTTCGCTCCCGCACCGGCAAAATTCACTTCTCGGCCGGGCGGGAAGCGAAGCAAAAGACGTCCCATATGCCAGTCTCAAGCGAGTCTGGCTTGGAGCAGTCGCTAGCGGCCAGTGCCGAGATTACCAGGGGAACAGCGGTGGACCTACATGGAGCAGCCGGAAGCGGCCAGGAAACGTTCTCATAAGGGCCGGTGCAGCCGGCTGCGGAACAAGGACAGTCCGCAAACCAGTGCCCGTGAGTACCGGGGACGGGAAGAGCGGGCATATGGGAGAGAGCAGCAGACTGCGGACCGGCTGCAGGAATGGGTGCAGCCGAGAACGTCTAGTGCCAGTGAGCACAAAGACCGTTTGGTGCAGTTGCTGGAGGAGCTCCTCCATGGTGGCAGTCCCAGAAATATGGAGGCTAGCCACAGTGGGCAAGAGGTAAGTCCCACAGCGGTACCCCGTGTGGGGCCGCAAGATATCTCTTACTCCTCGGAGGAGAGTGGGCAGGACCAAATTTGGTCAGACCCTGACCAAGGCACAGGCTTTCATAACCCTGAAGGAGGGGAGAAAGGAAAACTGCTTGATATGGTGGCCGAGTTTTTTCAACCAAATCAAACTGGGGCAGATTTGGATTATAGGATGGCAGCCAGTATAAATTATATGTCTGACCATCAGTTACAAACACAAACCTTTACAGAGACTCTGGCTAGACATCTGCCTCCAGGGAATTGTAATTCTCTACAAGTACCCAGCGTGAACCAATGTATATGGAAGCATATGGGGAAGGCCACCCGAACACACGACTTGAAAATCCAGAAAGCCTTAAAAGGGCTTACAGCGGGGATCACAGCCTTTGCCCGCACCCTGGAGAAAACAGAATTAACAAAGGATCACCAGGACGCTTTAGCTTTGTTCTGTAATGTCCAATTTGAGCTGAATAGCATGAGGAAGAGTGCTATTCAGCCAGCATTAGACCCGAAGTTCGCGGTGATTTGCAAACAGAGAGCCCTCAAACCTCCAACCCTATTGTTTGGAAAAGATTTATTTAAGCAGGTTAAAGAGCTTGTTGAGGAATCAAAGACATTGGGGCTCATTAAGACTAGTGCAAAGTCTTACTTTGGGCAAAGATACCAACCATATGGACCACCTAGAAGAGGGGCGTTTAGCGGTGGCAGTGCTAAACCCAGATACAACCCGCAGCAGCCTTTTTTAGCGTATGGCCAGGGACGACCACCCTGGAAGATGCGGGAGCCTCAACCTCCAACACAACCTCTAAAAACAGAGCCCCCCTTTACAAAGAAACCAAGGAAATAATTCAAAAACCACCAGTAACCATGGAGGTAGGTGGGTCTGGTTCTCTTATAATAAAGGGGAGCACGAGAGTTGGAGGGAGGCTGCAATATTATACGAAAGAATGGAATAAGATCACAAGAGACTCATATATTCTAAACAGTATTCAGGGTTGTTACGACTCCCGAATGCAAGTACTTCAGAGCCACGTAACACGTCAAAAACCAGGTTCAGGTTCAAAAACAGTTTTAATTATTTATTGGAACACAAAACTCAAACCTGATTTAAACAACCCAGTCAGGGATATGGATAAACCGACAAACAATTTAACAATGCTCCAGCCAGCCACGCCATGGGCCGTCGAACCGGAGATTCCAAAACCTGCCCAAAGAGATACAACCCTGAAACCAAAATACACGAAAACTCTAAGGTCAGCCCTTATCCGTCCCAATTCAATATCTGTTAACAAGGAATGGTGAAAATACACAAAGTTCTATGCCATGTGGTCCGGCTTCCTCGGCCCACACCAACAGTCTGCTCATCAGTCAGAGTCTACGACGAAGAGGAGAATCCTGGGAAGCTCTGGTATTTATACTTCAGATGAGTCACCCGTCACATGACGCAGCTTGGCCAATCGGGTACAGGAGCCTTTAACCCCTCGATTCCAGACTCACAGCCACGAGGCCTGTACTTGGGAGAGAAACAGAGAGGTAAGTACATAGCATTCACCAGGGGGGGGAGCGCCTAACACCCCCACCCAAAGATACTGAATAAGTTTCTGAAAATGAACAAAAAAAACACCACCAAATTTCAGCAACTATTCAGTAGCAGACATCACTGGCGCGACAATGCATCAGCCAATACATTATCTTTGCCACGAATATGTCTGATCTCCAAGTTGTAATCTTGCAACTGCAAACTCCAGCTCATTAACCGCCGGTTCTTATTCCGCATATTCTGCAAGAATACCAAAGGATTATGATCCGTGAGTACGATGACAGGGACATTCGAGGAGCCAACATAAACCTCGAAATGAGTCAGAGACATTACAACCGCAAGGGTTTCTTTCTCAATGGTGGAGTACCACTTCTGATGACGATTAAACTTCTTAGAGAAGTACGAAACTGGATGCTCCACCCCATCTGAATCATCCTGTAGAAGAACTCCACCAACCCCACGATCACTAGCATCTACTGCCAGCTTAAATGGACGCTCAAAATCAGGTGCCGCAAGCACAGGTGCGCGCACCAGAAGACTTTTGGTATGATCAAAGGCTTGTTGACACTCTGCGGACCACACAAAAGCTACCTTCGGACTCAGCAAATCCGTCAAAGGGGCAGCCACCGCAGAGAAGTTTGGACAGAATCCTCTATAGTACCCAACCATAGCCAGATACCTACGGAGTTCAGTCCTAGAGGTTGGAGCAGGAAATGCGACAATATGCCCCACCTTTTCCTTGAGAGTGCGAACCTGACCCCGGCCCACTACCTTACCCAGATACGTTACCGTGGCCTGGCCAAACTCACACTTCCCCAGATTGATCGTCAGGTTTGCCTCCGCTAGACGATGAAATACCTCCTTCAGATGACCGATGTGTTCGAACCACGACCTGGAGCACACAACCAAATCATCAAGGTATGCCTCACAGAAGGACAAACCAGACAATACAATGTTCACCAGCCGTTGGAAGGTTGCCGGCGCATTGCGCATCCCAAATGCCATTACCGTGTACTGAAGAAAGTCATCAGGCGTAACGAACGCAGAGATCTCCCTCACCCGCCTAGTCAAAGGGACTTGCCAATAGCCTTTTAACAAGTCCAACTTAGACACAAAAGATGCACTTCCCACACGATCCACGCAATCCTCCATCCGTGGAAGAGGATAGCAATCCGGCTTAGTTACACTATTTAATTTCCGATAGTCCGTGCAAAACCTGTCCTCCCCATTAGCCTTCGTCGCCAGTAGACACGGAGAACTCCACGGGCTACAACTAGGTTCAGCAATGCCATGCCGCCGCATATAGTCAACCTGACTTCTTAGACGATTACGCTTGTCAGGGTTGACCCGATACGGATGCTGTTTAATTGGCGTAGCAGTGGCCACGTCAATGTCATGCTGCAGCACAGACGTCTGAGAAAGCACATCCGAGAACAGTGACACATTTGACTTCACCAAAGCAAGCAGGTCACCCCGCTGACTTCCAGTCAAATGAGCCAACCGCAAGGGAAGCGTCTCCAAAGCCTCAGAGTTACACAGCTTTCCCTGCGTCACTGCCACAGACAACCGTGCCTCCCCCACATCACCACCCGTGTCAGGGGGCAGCACCACTGCAGCCAAAACAGGCTTAGAAGGACATAGCTCCGACCCATCAACCACCACAGGCTCCTGCTCATGGTACTGTTTCATCATGTTAACATGACAGAGCTGAGTCTTACGCCTCCGATCAGGGGTACCAATAACGTAATCCCTCTCACCAACCTTCTTAACCACCTGATAGGGACCGCTATACCGAGCCTGCAGACTGGAACCAGGAATAGGCAACAACACCAGGACCTTGTCACCTGGAGAAAAATTCCTACTAGAAGCCTTCCTGTCGAACCAGTCCTTCATCCTAGACTGAGCAGAGGCAAGATTACCCATTGCCAGTTCGCATGCCCTCCTCAGTCTAGAGCGAAAAGTACAGACGTGGTCTAAAATACTACGTTTTGTATCCTCCTGCAACCATTTCTCCTTCAGGACCCTCAACGGACCACGTACAGTATGCGCGAACACCAGGTCAGCAGGACTGAACCCTAAAGACTCCTGCACGACCTCACGCACCGCAAACATAACTAGATGAACCCCCTCATCCCAGTCTTTTTCAAACTCCAGGCAGTAAGTCCTCAACATAGATTTCAAAGTCTGGTGAAACCTCTCGAGAGCTCCCTGGCTCTCAGGATGATACGCACTGGAGTAACAATGCTTAATATCTAACAACTTCATTACCTGACCAAAAACCTTCGACATGAAGTTAGTACCTTGGTCACTCTGCACAACCTTGGGCAAACCGAACAACGAAAAAAACTTAGTGAGAGACTTAACAATTGCAGGGGCAGTAATTCTACGCAAAGGGACCACCTCCGGAAAGCGGGTAGTCGCACACATAATTGTTAATAAAAACTTGTTGCCCACCCTTGTCCGAGGTAGAGGGCCCACACAATCAACTAGAATCCGCTCAAACGGCTCACCGACCACAGGGATTGGATATAAAGGCGCAGGAACAATCGATTGGTTCGGCTTTCCTGCCACCTGGCAAATGTGACAACACCTGCACTGCTGTTTCACGTCCTTTTTCAACCCTGGCCAAAAAAAATTCCGTAAGATGCGGTCATACGTCTTATTGACCCCCAAATGTCCACCCAGAGGACCATCATGAGCCAAACAGAGTATCTCGTCCCTATACCGACGAGGCATCACAATCTGATCAACCACGCTCCAATCATCATGCCCAGATATATCCAAGGGAGACCACTTTCGCATCAGTAAGCCATCCCTTAGAAAATACCCCTTTGCTGTGGAATCCATATCCCCCTCAGGCACTGCGCAGTCGAACAGATCAGATAAACCTGGATCACTCTTTTGCTCCTCAACCAGCCGGTCACGTGACAGTGACACCGGCACATTTCCAGACACTATCCCATCTTGAGATGGAGAAACACCCTTCACAACACAGGATCTATCATCCTGATCCCCAAAAATGCTCTCACTCAGGTCCACCACATCCTCAAACTTCGCCTGGCTCTTAGCCATAGCCCTCGTGACAGCACAAGCTGCGAAGACCTTTGGATGCTGCATAGCCAATCTATCAGGACTCTGCACCATCGGAACAGCCGTCACCTCAGGAGTAACTAAAACTCTACCTCCTGCCAAGTCATTCCCCAAAATCACAGAAACTCCCCCAACGGGAAAACACGGCCGTAACCCAACAGTTACCCGGCCTGAAATCAACTCGGACTCGAGACGCACGGTATGCAAAGGCACTACCATGTCATCCATCCCGAATCCTACCACTGGGACACTTGACCCAACCGATGATTCCCCAGAAAACGGCAGTACACCATCCAATATAAAGGACTGAGTAGCACCAGTATCACGCAAGATGGATACTGGAACTCTATCACCCCCATCCTCTAGAGAAACAAAACCATTCATGATGAACGCAGAATAATTCCTACACTCATCAGACTCAGGCACCTCAGGTACGACAGGTGCCTTCTGTGCACCCACCAAAGCCACAGGCTTTGCATTTTTCTGCTTCAGAACGGGACACGACTTTAACATGTGCCCTCTCCTTCTACAATAGTAGCACACAGGACCTTCATCAGTCCTTACATTTCCGTCAACCTTATCAGCTCGGACCTCCCCCTGTATCAACGTGCTGCCATTTGCAGGCACAGAAACAGCTTTGACACTGTCACCGGCGACACCACCACGATCAACCGGCCGTGCACCAAAACTATAGGATCGCCCAACAAAATCAGATTTATGAGTCAATACATACTCATCTGCCAACACCGCAGCCTTAGACACCTCATTCACCTTCTGCTCATTAAGGTAAGTAGTAACCCTCTCAGGGAGACAGTTCTTAAAGTCTTCCATAATTATCAAGGCCCGCAGTAGCTCAAAATCCTTCACTCCTTGAGAAGCGCACCACCTGTCAAAAAGTGCCTCCTTCTCCCTAGCAAACTCCACATAAGTCTGACTATCAAACTTCCTAAAGCGCCGGAACTTCTGCCGGTACGCCTCTGGAACTAATTCATAAGCCCTTAATACTGTAGACTTCACACACTCATAGTCCAGACTGCTTTCAACAGATAAAGACGAGTACACCTCCCGTGCTTTACCCACAAGGACACACTGCAATAGCAAGGTCCACACGTCCCTAGGCCACTTCAAGGACAAAGCCACCCGTTCAAACACTGTGAAATACTTGTCCACATCCTCCTCACGAAACGGAGGAACCAGGCGGATGTTCTTGCTCATATCAAACTCCCGTTCCCTAGAAGAAACCCGGGAATTATCTATTTCTTTTTCCCGCAGCTGAAATTCAGCCCTTTTGGTTTCCTCCTCAAGCCGTTTCATTTCAAGAACATGCATGAGCTCTTTCTCTTTTAACAAAGAGGCAATTCTCTGTGACTCAAACTCCATCTCCTTCAGTTTAATGACGGCCTCCATGTTCTGAACTGGCTGAACAGAAGGTGGGGGACTGTCTGCACCACCATGCAAAACCCCCCCCTCCACCAACGCAGCCCACAACTCCGATTTAATGGAGTGTTTCTTTGAATGCTTGTCAATAGTCACGGCATAGTTCTCAGCCAGCAAAATCAAATGCTCCTTCGTACATCTATCAAACAACTCCCGACTAGGAGCCTCAACAAATTCTTTCACCTTAAATTCCATTTCTAATGTAGCCCCAAACCACCAGCTAAAACCTGGGCACTAATGCTACCACAAACAGGGAAGAAAAAATTCCTTCACAACACACAGACTTCCTCAGTCCAGAAGCCTACCAAAAAAAACCCCCCTAAAAACGTCTAGGGTCCTCAAAACTTAGGACGAGCCCCCATTTTGTTACGACTCCCGAATGCAAGTACTTCAGAGCCACGTAACACAAGTCAAAAACCAGGTTCAGGTTCAAAAACAGTTTTAATTATTCATTGGAACACAAAACTCAAACCTGATTTAAACAACCCAGTCAGGGATATGGATAAACCGACAAACAATTTAACAATGCTCCAGCCAGCCACGCCATGGGCCGTCGAACCGGAGATTCCAAAACCTGCCCAAAGAGATACAACCCTGAAACCAAAATACACGAAAACTCTAAGGTCAGCCCTTATCCGTCCCAATTCAATATCTGTTAACAAGGAATGGTGAAAATACACAAAGTTCTATGCCATGTGGTCCGGCTTCCTCGGCCCACACCAACAGTCTGCTCATCAGTCAGAGTCTACGACGAAGAGGAGAATCCTGGGAAGCTCTGGTATTTATACTTCAGATGAGTCACCCGTCACCTGACGCAGCTTGGCCAATCGGGTACAGGAGCCTTTAACCCCTCGATTCCAGACTCACAGCCACGAGGCCTGTACTTGGGAGAGAAACAGAGAGGTAAGTACATAGCATTCACCAGGGGGGGGAGCGCTTAACAAGGGTTATCTGATAGAATTTATTCATTAAAATAACCTTCCAGTGCAACATACACCAGAAGGCACTTCGTACTCACGGAAGCCGAACAATCTATAGCTCACATCGGGCTGCAAAGATTGCATACAATAGGCGTAGTTGAGCCTACAATACATGAGCCATTAGAATTTGTACCTAACATATTTATTAAAAATAAAAAAGATGGGGGTTGCCGGATAATCATTGATCTGTCAACCCTAAACACATTTGTTCAATATGTTCATTTAAGATGGATACCTTTATCACTGCTAAGAATTAGTGTCAACAGGGTGCTATATGGCAAGCATTCACTTGCTATACAGTACCCATTAGAGGTGAACACAGACGGTATTTGAAATTTAACTGGATGGGGTCAACATAACCATAGGATATGGCATATCTAGACGACATTTTCATTGCTGGCAAAACTTACGGATTGGTTGGGGAGCCACTAATTCCGTTTCTAGCTGTGGAGGGAGATGGAAGACACAGGAGGCAGTTTTACTTAACACACGTGGTATAAATTACCTAGAGATGTTAGGGGCTTTTTATGGCCTTAAGTCATATTGCTCAGGCATTGAGCACCAGCATGTTCGGTTACAAATTGATAATACCACTGTGGTGGCATATATAAATTATATGGGTGGAAATATATCGACATCTTGTGATGAATTGGCAAATTCAATTTGGCTATGGTGTATCCAAAGATATATTTGGATATCGGCTACATACCTACCAGGGGAACTAAATTCAGTGGCAGACACCAGGTCACGTAAATTTAAGGAAAACACGGAATGGATGTTGAATAAAAAGGTATTTGCTGAAATTACAGCAAAATATGGTACACCAGATATTGATCTTTTTGCGTCCAGGTTGAATCACCAACTACCAAGGTATGTGTCATGGGAAC
Organism: Amblyraja radiata; assembly: GCF_010909765.2. NCBI lineage: Eukaryota > Metazoa > Chordata > Chondrichthyes > Rajiformes > Rajidae > Amblyraja > Amblyraja radiata. Next base: position 20,588,720 of record NC_045962.1, read on the forward strand.
AAGACCATGGGGCAGAAGCAACAGATGCATTCTCTCTGCATTGGGGGAAATGGCTTTTTATGCATTTCCTCCTTTCTGCCTCATCAACCGGGTACTAAAGAAAATTCCGATTGGCCTACTCAACCATGGTTCTCGGTTATACAGGGAATGGTGTTAGAACCATGTACCATTATGAGGCATAGCCCTAATTTACTGATTCATCCAGTAACACAGGGTAGTCACCCATGCCATAATAGTATGAATTTGTTGATTTGTAGAGTCTGAAAGACCCACTACTTGGCATGGGACTGTCAGACAGAACTATGAATATGATCATATCAGCTCAAAGACTGTCTACAAAAAAGCAGTACTTGGGACACATCAAAAAATGGGGGAAGTACTGCTTTGATAACAACCTTGATCAAAGAGCCAAGGACATTCCGGCTGTATTGGAATTTTTGACAAGCCTGCATTGTGATGAAGGATTAGGCTACAGTACCATCAATAGTGCCAGAAGTGCTCTTTCCAATTATTTATCGCTAGGAACGGAGCGGCACTCAGTGGGAACGCACCCCCTGGTAACTAAACTCATGAGGGGCATATTTAATGCGAAACCCCCTAAAACCAGGTACTCCCGAATCTGGGATGTGGGTGTCGTTTTGACCATGCTGAGAAGCTGGTCGCCTACTACAGCATTATCACTTGAAAAACTCACTATGAAGATGGTTATGCTGATGACGTTGGTTACTGCACAACGAGTCCAGTCATTACACAAACTAAGGCTGGACTGCTTGATGATCTGCCCTGAAAAACTGGTGTTTGTCATTAATGATCTCATAAAACAAAATAGACCGGGGTCATCGGGGCAAGTAATAGAATTTATGGCGTACCCGAATGACGAACGCCTGTGTATAGTCACACATATCCTACTATACATGGAATACACAAAAATTATTCGAGGGCAGGAAATGGCTCTGCTGATTTCATACAAGAAACCACACAAAAGGGTGACGACCCAGACTATCTCAATGTGGCTGAAAAAAATCTGGAGGTGCCAACAGACCAAATCCTCAGGATGGCAGGATGGTCATCTGAGAAGACATTTCAGAGGTTTTATAACAAACCAGTTTTGGATCTATCATTGTTTTCAGAAAGACTCTTACGTTCAATAATATAATTTGCCCAAAAAAACAATGGGCTATGATTTCAATTTAATAAATTTATTTTTTCGTAACATCATACAGTTTTGTATGGAGGTGTTTTAAAAATTGTTAACAATACTTCTCCCAATAATCAAGGCAGACGTGAAGCATGGACTCGTTCCACGGCATGAGGTCACAGAGCTTTAAAATCTTCACGTAGTCACTCACGTGACTCCGAAGTAAAATAGTAAGATTAAACGAGAACTTACCAGTTTGAAGTTTGATCTGTATTTTATGAGGAGGAACGTTGAGGGAATACGTGCCCTCCGCTCCCACCCTCCTATGATCATATCATAAACTGGTATCTCTTTCATAATCTTACTATGTTAGGTCATTATAGGATATCTGTGACCTCACACCGCTGCTTTGAAGAATGACACGCATGCGTCGTAAGCGGGTTCTTCACGTATTCCCTCAACGTTCCTCCTCATAAAATACAGATCAAACTTCAAACTGGTAAGTTCTCGTTTAATCTTACTATTTTTCAACAGCTCATTGAGCTGTAGGATGCAGTGATGCAAATAAAGTGATAAAGTTACTGTGAAGGTAGAATACAATCTCGTCTCATTGTTGCTTGGCTTTTGCTTGCTTACTGATGTAATGAAGTCCCAAATTACTGTTGCATGTATTATGTAGAAAATAACAGATGACTGGCAATGTGTTACGAGGTTGTGGAACACCTCAGTGGTTTGACGGATATTACAGGGTGTGAATCCTGAGATAAAGAAGTTTAACAATGTCACACAGCATATGAGGAGTTCAATAGTATTACATAAATTCCCAAGCAATGTATAATATTCATGCTGCCTTGTAGAAGACGTGGAATAACTTCAGCTAATATTTCAGCGAATATTGAGATGGGCAATTAGGAAAAACTTAAGGACGTAAGAAGTAGGAGCAGGAGTCAACCATAGAAAGATTCCTAGAAACACTGAACAGAAGGAGCCCATTTCCCAATGATTAAGCTGTTTTAGTTACCCTTAATTCCCAATTCTCAGTGCATATATCAGAGCTTTTCATCCAGATACCTCTTAAATGTAGTGTGGTTTTCTGCATCCATCACACTTTCAGGCACTTAGTTTTATTCGGCACGACCATTTTGATGAAAATGTTTTTCTCAACCTTCGTCTAATTGTTCCATAAATTAACATAGATCGACATTTCTCCACCCCCCCCCCCCCGCGGAATAGGACTCTCTGCTGTAGCACCTTCCTGTTCACCTAATCGAGGCCTTGTGATGACGCGTCTTTCCAAAGGGCCGCTCCTATACCCATCACTGGCACAAAGGCCTGAAGAAGCCAATGATCGGCAATCTGGACTGAGCTGAGGCCACAGACAAAGAAGAAACAGCTGTGTCCAAATCGCTGGAATTGGATCAACTAAGCTGCACCTCATCAGTCCTACTCCTAATAAACCCTGGGAGATCCAACCATGGGGAGAGAGAGGAAGGAAGACAGGATGGGAGAGGGGGACAGGAACAGAGAGGGGGACAGGTAGAGAGAGGGGGAACAGGAAGAGAGAGGGGGCCCAGGAAAAGAGAAGGGGACCAGGAAGAGAGATGGGGACAGGAAGAGAGGAGGACAATACAAAAAGCTGGAGTATTGTTTAAGAAAGAACTGCAGATGCTGGAAAAATTGAAGGTAGACAAAAATGCTGGAGAAACTCAGCGGGTGAGGCAGCATTTATGGAGCGAAGGTATAGGTGACATTTTGGGTCGAGTCTGAAGAAGGGTCTCGACCTGAAACATCACCTATTCCTTCACTCCATAGATGCTGCCTCACCCGCTGAGTTTCTCCAGCATTTTTGTCTACCTAAAAAGCTAGAGTAACAAAGCTGGGTACAAGAAGAGAGAGGCAGGGGGGTGTAAAATGAGGGTAGAAGCAATAGGTAGCAAGGTGATAAGTAAAAGTGGCAGGCAGACAAAACCAGGGCAAAAATCAAAAAGGGCCACTTTTCAACATAATTGTATAAGGGGTAAGGGCGTTGTAAAAACAAGCCTGAAGGCTTTGTGTCTCAATGCAAGGAGTATTCGTAATAAGGTGGATGAGTTGAACATGCAGATAGCCATTAATGATTATGATATAGTTGGGATCACGGAGACATGGCTCCAGGGTGACCAAGGCTGGGAGCTGAACATCCAGGGATATTCAATTTTCAGGAGGGATAGAGAGAAAGGAAAAGGAGGTGGGGTAGCGTTGCTGATTAGAGAGGAGATTAACGCAATGGAAAGGAAGGACATTAGTTTGGAGGATGTGGAATCGGTATGGGTAGAGCTGCGAAACACTAAGAGGCAGAAAACGCTGGTGGGTGTTGTGTACAGGCCACCTAACAGTAGTAGTGAAGTTGGAGATGGTATCAAACAGGAAATTAGAAATGCGTGCGACAAAGGCAAAACAGTTATAATGGGTGACTTCAATCCACATATAGATTGGGTGAATCAAATTGGCAGGGGTGCTGAGGAAGAGGATTTCTTGGAATGTATGCGGGATAGTTATCTAAATCAACATGTAGAGGAACCAATGAGAGAGCAGGCTATTTTAGACTGGGTATTGAGTAATGAGGAAGGGTTAGTTAGCAGTCTTGTTGTACGTGCACCCTTGGGCAAGAGTGACCATAATATGGTTGAGTTCTTCATTAGGATGGAGAGTGACATTGTTAATTCAGAAACAATGGTTCTGAACTTAAAGAAAGGTAACTTTGAGGGTATGAGACGTGAATTGGCCAAGATTGACTGGCAATTAATTCTAAAAGGGTTGACGGTGGATATGCAATGGAAGACATTTAAAGACTGCATGGATGAACTACAAAAATTGTTCATCCCAGTTTGGCAAAATAATAAATCAGGGAAGGTAATGTATCCGTGGATAACAAAGGAAATCAGGGATAGTATCAAAGCGAAGGATGATGCGTACAAATTAGCCAGAAAAAGCAGCATACCAGAGGACTGGGAGAAATTCAGAGACCAGCAGAGGAGGACAAAGGGCTTAATTAGGAAAGGAAAAATAGATTATGAAAGAAAACTGGCAGGGAACATAAAAACTGACTGCAAAAGTTTTTATAGATATGTGAAAAGAAAGAGATTAGTTAAAACAAATGTAGGTCCCTTGCAGTCAGAAACAGGTGAGTTGATCATGGGGAACAAGGATATGGCGGACCAATTGAATAATTACTTTGGTTCCGTCTTCACTAAGGAAGACATAAATAATCTGCCGGAAATAGCAGGGGACCGCGGGTCAAAGGAGTTGGAGGAATTGAGTGAAATCCAGGTTAGTCGGGAAGTGGTGTTGGGTAAATTGAATGGATTAAAGGCCGATAAATCCCCAGGGCCAGATAGGCTGCATCCCAGAGTACTTAAGGAAGTAGCTCCAGAAATAGTGGATGCATTAATAATAATCTTTCAAAACTCTTTAGATTCTGGAGTAGTCCCTGAGGATTGGTGGGTAGCAAACGTAACCCCACTTTTTAAGAAGGGAGGGAGAGAGAAAACGGGGAATTACAGACCAGTTAGTCTAACATCGGTAGTGGGGAAACTGCTAGAGTCAGTTATTAAAGATGGGATAGCAGCACATTTGGAAAGTGGTGAAATCATTGGACAAAGTCAGCATGGATTTACGAAAGGTAAATCATGTCTGACGAATCTTATAGAATTTTACGAGGATGTAACTAGTAGCGTGGATAGGGGAGAACCAGTGGATGTGGTGTATCTGGACTTCCAGAAGGCTTTCGACAAGGTCCCACATAAGAGATTAGTATACAAACTTAAAGCACACGGCATTGGGGGTTCAGTATTGATGTGGATAGAGAACTGGCTGGCAAACAGGAAGCAAAGAGTAGGAGTAAACGGGTCCTTTTCACAATGGCGGGCAGTGACTAGTGGGGTACCGCAAGGCTCAGTGCTGGGACCCCAGCTATTCACAATATATATTAATGATCTGGATGAGGGAATTGAAGGCAATATCTCCAAGTTTGTGGATGACACTAAGCTGGGGGGCAGTGTTAGCTGTGAGGAGGATGCTAGGAGACTGCAAGGTGATTTGGATAGGCTGGGTGAGTGGGCAAATGTTTGGCAGATGCAGTATAATGTGGATAAATGTGAGGTTATCCATTTTAGTGGCAAAAACAGGAAAGCAGACTTTTATCTAAATGGTGGCCGATTAGGAAAAGGGGAGATGCAGCGAGACCTGGGTGTCATGATACACCAGTCATTGAAAGTAGGCATGCAGGTGCAGCAGGCAGTGAAGAAAGCGAATGGTATGTTAGCTTTCATAGCAAAAGGACTTGAGTATAGGAGCAGGGAGGTTCTACTGCAGTTGTACAGGGTCTTGGTGAGACCACACCTGGAGTATTGCGTACAGTTTTGGTCTCCAAATCTGAGGAAGGACATTATTGCCATAGAGGGAGTGCAGAGAAGGTTCACCAGACTGATTCCTGGGATGTCAGGACTGTCTTATGAAGAAAGACTGGATAGACTTGGTTTATACTCTCTAGAATTTAGGAGATTGAGAGGGGATCTTATAGAAACGTACAAAATTCTTAAGGGGTTGGACAGGCTAGATGCAGGAAGATTGTTCCCGATGTTGGGGAAGTCCAGGACAAGGGGTCACAGCTTAAGGATAAGGGGGAAATCCTTTAAAACCGAGATGAGAAAAACTTTTTTCACACAGAGAGTGGTGAATCTCTGGAACTCTCTGCCACAGAGGGTAGTTGAGGCCAGTTCATTGGCTATATTTAAGAGGGAGTTAGATGTGGCCCTTGTGGCTAAGGGGATCAGAGGGTATGGAGAGAAGGCAGGTACGGGATACTGAGTTGGATGATCAGCCATGATCATATTGAATGGCGGTGCAGGCTCGAAGGGCCGAATGGCCTACTCCTGCACCTAATTTCTATGTTTCTATGTTTCTAACTCAGTGGGTCAGGCAGCATTTCTGGAGGGAAGGAATGGGTGACATTTCGGGTCGGAAGCCTTCTTCAGACTGAATTATTCCAGCATTATGTATCTAACTTTGGTATAAACCAGCATCTGCTGTTCTTCCTACACAGGAAGAAAGTGGGACAGGAAGAAAGGGGAACAAGATGTAAGAGGAAGAAAGTGAAAGACTAACTGCACCTTTCACAGGCTTGGAAGAGACGTGTGACCACCAGCACCTCCTCTGAATGCCAGAGTGAGCAGTTAGGACAAATCCAAGATGACCGACACCTCCTCATTATTGGTTGTCATTTGAAATAAACCATATATTGTGAATTCATGTACTGATGCTCATCTTACTATGACTATCAGTATAATCATTGTTTAGTTTTAGTTTTCGAGACACAGCATGAAAACATGCCCTCACCCTAACGAGTCTGTGCCGGACAGCAATCGCCCATACGCCAGTTCTACCCTCCAGACAACAGACAATTTACAGAAGACAATTAGCCTATAAACCTGTACATCATTGGAATATGTGAGGAAGCCGGAACACCCAGAGAAAACCTACATGGTCACAGGGAGAATGTACAAACTACATACAGACAACATTGGTAGTCCAGATCAAACCTGGGTCTCTGATGCTGTAAGGCAGCAACTCTACCGCTGCGCCACTGTGCTGCCCTTAAGTTGAGCCGGTGTCATGCCTGACACAACAGCCCTCTTATAATTTTGCATACGTGAGTTAAGTTCTGGTATTGCCCACCCCCCCAAGTCACATTGTTCCAAATAAAATAATTCTGGCCTAGATGGTCTTTCCTCATAACTCCAAGTACCCTCTGTACCCACTCATATACGACAGACGACAGATGGCACAATGGGCTAAGTGTTCGGCTGGCAACCGGAAGGTAGCCGGTTCGAATCCCGCTTGGAGTGCATACTGTCGTTGTGTCCTTGGGCAAGACACTTCACCCACCTTTGCCTGTGTGTGAATGTGTGTGAATGTGTGTGAGTGATTGGTGGTGGTCGGAGGGGCCGTAGGCGCAGATTGGCAGCCACGCTTCCGTCAGTCTGCCCCAGGGCAGCTGTGGCTACAGAAGTAGCTCACCACCACCGAGTGTGACTGAGGAGTGAATGAATAATGCGATGTAAAGCGCCTTGAGTATTAGAAAGGCGCTATATAAATCCCATCCATTATTATTATTATTATCACATCCTTCCTGTGGTACAGCCCCTTGAGCCCGGTGAAGCTACAAAGTGCAACCATGTTCAGAGGCAATGACTCACCAGCCAGGATTAGTGCTGGACAACTAAACAATCGAATCAATTGAAGAGGAGTCCAGCCCTGAATTCAGCAGAGAAGCTGGAAGTGTGAACAGTTAAAGCCAGCCAGAAGTGCTGAGTGGATAATCCTTCCTGACCTCTTCCTGACAGCATGGTCTCCAACACATTCAATTCACTCTGGGATATGTTGAGAAATGGTTGAGTGAACAGGCAGCAGCAAAGACTTTGGACTCTGACACCATCTGAGGTGAAACCCTCAGCTCTACAACTAATCATATTTCCGACCAAGCTGCTTCAGCGCAGATACAACAGGAATAAACAATATCCAAATACCTCTCAACGCAGGACAAATTGAACCTGGCTGCAGTAATCCACAAAATGATAAAAAGGGTTAGGGCAGCATTATCAATTAGAACTATCAGCAGGTACACAAAATTGCTGGGGAAACTCAGCGGGTGCAGCAGCATCTATGGAGCGAAGGAAATAGGCGACGTTTCGGGCCGAAACCCTTCTTCAGACCCTTCAGCAGCTGTGAGCAGGTCATTGAAACGTTAGTGTGCTGCAAGGCCACTAGGGGGCAGCACGGTGGCACAGTGCTAGAATTGCTGCCCGACAGCAGCAGAGTCCCAGGATCCTGGCGACGGGTGCTGTCTCTGTGGAGTTTGCATGTTCTCCCCGTGACCGCGAGGGTTTTTTTCAGGTGCTCCAGTTTCCTCACATATTCCCAAGACGAGCAGGTATGTAGGTTAATTGGCCTCCGTAAATTGTCCCTAGTGTGTAGGATAGAACTAATATATGGGTGATCGTTGATCGGCGTGGACTCGGTGGGCCAAAGGGCATGTTTCCACGCTGTATCTCTAAACTAAGCTGAACTAAACTTGGCCTTGCATCCGTTTCAGCTGGAGTCCAGACAAGAACAAAATAATTGAGCTCTATTAGTGAATTAGAGACTGCTCTTGATCAAGTATAAGTAGCACTTCAAGAACATGACTAGCTGTAACATTTTCAAGGGCAATCAGGGATGGATAGTAAATACTAGCCTTGTCAACAACTCTCAAATCCTGAGCAGGAATTGATTTTTTTTAAAAGTCTACTCTAATCCTGACAGCAGAGTAAACTACATTCAATGTAATTTAACAGAGGCACAAGGAACTGCAGATGCTGGAATCTGGAGTAAAGCACAAAGTGCTGGAGTAAATCAGTGCATCAGGCAGCATCGCTGGAGTATGTGGATAGGTGATGCTATGGGATGGGGACCTTTAGAATCTAAAGAATGAATCCTGGCACAAAACATCACCTATCTAAGCTGGAAAGTTAAACAAGATCTATGAGGATGTTGCCAGATAATGGGGACCTGAGCTTTAGGGAGAGGTCGTGCAACCTAGGACTTTATTTTTTGGAGCACAGGAAGATGAGGTTCCATCTGATGAACTGATAGAAGTGTATAAGATTGTGAGGGGAATGGATAGAGTAAATGCACAAAGTTTTTTACTCAGACTAGGGGAATCAAAAACCAGTGGACATAGGTTTAAGGTGAGGGGGAAAGATTTATTAGGAACCTGAGGGGCAACTTTTTCCACAGAAGGCGGTGGGTATATGGAATGAGCTGCCAGAGGAGGTAGGTGAGCCGGGTACTAAAACAATATTTAAAAGGCATTTGGACAGGTGCATGGACAGGAAAGGTTTGGAGGGATATGGGCCAAATGCAGGCAGATGGGACCAGTGTACATGGGGCCTATTGGTTGGCATAGGCAAGTTGGGCCAAAGGGTCTGTTTTCATGCTGTATAACTCTATAACTATCCATGTTCTCCAGAGATGCTGCCTGACCTGCTGATTACTCCATCACTTTGTGTTTTACTCAACGTAGTTTAGCACTTGGGCCTACTCTGTTCCAAACATAATAACCGACCGTCCATTCAATATTGCGGAGGTTCAGAGTCGCTGGGCATAATGTTTATTTTACACAATCTGAATATTACAGAAGCCTGTTTTGCAAATTGATCCAGGACTCATAACAACACTATTCAGCATAGGAGCAATACGTTCCACTACTAAACCAGTCAAACAAAAGGGTTGAAATTAAAACCTGACTTTTTTTGCCCCGCCCCCCCCCCCCCCCCCCCCCCCCCCCCCCCCCCCCCCATACAGCATGGAAACTGGTCCTTTAGCCCACTGAGTCCATGCTGACCATCGATTGCCTGTCACACCAGTTCTATGTTATCCCACATTTGCATCCACTCCCTACACAATAGGGGCAATTTACAGAGGTCAGTTAACCTACAAACCACACACATCTTTGGGATGTGCGAGGAAACCGGAGCACCCAGAAAAAAACTACTAATTCGCAGGGAGAACGTGCAAACTCCATACAGACTGGTGTGGCACCGCATCTGATCACAGTTGTGCCTCGTGGGATAAATATCCCTACTTAATAAGTTCTTATCTTACCTAAAAAGAACTCCAAAAATATAGAACTTGTCTTCCTCCAACAAGAATTTATCTATAATCCGTCCTCCAAAACTAATCAGGGGTATTTAACTAACCCGGGTCAGTACACAGATAGCAAATTATTCCAGCTTTGGAGGCAAAAGTTGAAAACATTTTGAAGTTCATTGTTAGTTTGCTCAAACTTTTGATATATGAGGTGGCTTGACCTCTGTTTGGAAGTCAAAAGTTAAGCTTAGGGCCACAAAGGTGACACTTTCTAAGTGACTGCATTCATACAGAGTGAACATACAAGACTTGAAATCAGCTCATCCCAATATGGATCAAGGTTCACTGAGCTATGGATATCGCTGAATCCCATGCAATTCAATGTGATGTTTCCCAGTCATACATCTGCTGTGCAGCTACTGTATCTCCAGGCAATATGTTTACTTGTCACTATAAATTGAATCTCATGGGTTTAGTAGATGTGAGCTTTAAATGTAGCGCTATCTAGGTAAAGTGTACAGGTTTCCATTTACTTATATCAGCAGCTGAGTAGCCACAAATCCTTGTATCATTTTCTTTCTGCTGAAGAATAAGAATATCAGATTACATAAAGGGCATTTAATAAGGAAATAGTTTTGATAATATTCTTCTTTGCATCATCCCCCAAGTAGCATTGCTGGGAATGATGCAGGGCTCAGAGGTTATGATCATAACCAATGTATGTTTTTCAGCAAAGGACAGCACAGGTGCATTTAACCTTCTTTGCTACAACTTAATGATAAAAATACTGCATCGATTAATTTCGACTAATACTGCATTCAACTAATTGATTCGACTAATTTCATTTTCCCTTTGTGGGCAATTACAAGACATTCCTGCCATTACCTCTTTTAATGAAGGTGTGTGTTTGTGAGAGTATGTCTGTGTGAGTGTGTCTGAGGTGAGAGTGTGTCTGAATGTGTGTGTGTCTGAGTGTGTGCATCTAAATGTGGATGTGTGCGTGTGTATGTGCGTGTGTGTCTGAATGTAGACGTGTGCGTCTGATTGTAGATGTGTGCATGTGCATCTTAATGTAGATGTGTGTGTGCGTGTGCGTGTGCTTCTCAATGTAGATGTGTGCGTGTGCTTCTCAATGTAGATGTGTGCGTGTGCATGTGCGTCTTAATATGGATGTGTGTGCATGCATCTTAATGTGGATGTGTGCGTGTGCATCTGAATGTGGATGTGTGCATGTGCGTATGCGTGTGTGTGCCAAGTGCACAAGGGCTTGTAAATGCATGGATGTGCGATGTGAGAGTGTCTGTGTGTGAATGTGTCTGTGTTTGAGTGTGTCTGTGTGTGTATCTGTGTGTGAGTGTGTCTGTGTGTGAGTGTGTCTGTGTGTGACTGTGTCTGTGTTTGAGTGTGTCTGTGTGTGAGTGTGTCTGTGTGTGAGTGTGTCTGTGTGTGACTGTGTCTGTGTGTGACTGTCTGTGTGTGAGTTTGTCTGTGTGAGTGTGTCTGTGTGTGAGTGTGTCTGTGTGTGTATCTGTGTGTGACTGTGTCTGTGTTTGAGTGTGTCTGTGTGTGAGTGTGTCTGTGTGTGAGTGTGTCTGTGTGTGACTGTGTCTGTGTGTGACTGTGTCTGTGTGTGACTGTGTCTGTGTGTGACTGTCTGTGTGTGAGTTTGTCTGTGTGAGTGTGTCTGTGTGTGAGTGTGTCTGTGTGTGAGTGTGTCTGTGTGTGTATCTGTGTTTGAGTGTGTCTGTGTGTGACTGTGTCTGTGTGTGAGTGTGTCTGTGTGTGAGTGTGTCTGTGTGTGAGTGTGTCTGTGTTTGAGTGTGTCTGTGTGTGTATCTGTGTTTGAGTGTGTCTGTGTGTGAGTGTGTCTGTGTGTGAGTGTGTCTGTGTGTGAGTGTGTCTGTGTGTGAATGTGCCTGTGTGCTTGTCTGAGTGAGAGTGTCTGTGTGTATTTTAATATTTTAAATATTGTTCTATCGTTGACTTTCTTTTACTTTCTCCCAGAATTATCCATAAAGCTCATTGCTTGCAAAATTCCTTGTATATGACATGGCATAATTAGTTTAAAAAATACAGCCCAACAAGTTCCAGTTATCGATGATGTAATATATTCATTGTGTCTTACTCAAGAATCATAGGAAGAAAACATTAAAAAATCAATGCAAATGTTCTGAAATCTGATGGAATTTAATACCTTAAAGATGGCCCATTAATCCTGAAAATGCTCCATTTTATGATCACTGAAGGGGAATAAGTATTGAACCCTCCTTCTCGAGCTATTTCACTTCATTGGGGAATCTTAGCAGCATCATTCAATGTTGAGAAGAATCAGGATATTCTATTTTATAATGATAATGGTTTACTACTCAATGCATCAGAAGAAATACTCTGCTATAAGAATGGCAGTTGCAAAAGTTCATAAATTATAGAAACAGAATTAGGCCCTTCAGCCCACCAAGTCTACTCCGCCACTCAATCATGACCCATCTATCTTTCCCTCTCAACCCCATTCTCCTGCCTTGTCCCCATAACCCTTGTCACCGGTACTAATCAGGAATTTGTCAATCTCCGCCTTAAGAATATCCATGGAAATTAGAAGTTTCCTTGCATATTTTTAAAGATATGGGTGGGAAAATGTGGGAGAAATTGTTCTGTGGTCACCCTGCAGCAAGGTCTGTCGTCTAGGGTTTTATGCACTACATAAGCAATGTGATTATGTATGCGTGGACGTAATCATAATGTATGTACATGATAGCAATTTACTAAATGACATATATTCCCTTGTGGACACAAGAGATTGGAGATCGTTGAATGTGGAGCAAAAAAAAAAGAGCTGCTAGGAGGAACACAGTGGGTTAGGCAGCATCTCTAGACTTTAGACTTTAGAGTTTGTAGATACAGTGCGGAAACAAGCCCCTCAGCCCACCAAATCCATGCCGACCAGGGATCACCCCAGACACTGGCACTATACACTAGCATCTCAAGATGACATGGATGGGTGACATTCAGGGTCTTCTGTGATGCTGCCTGACCTGCTGAGTTAGACTTTAGACTTCAGAGATGCAGCATGCAAACAGGACCAACCAGCGATCACCCCGTACACTACTCACTAGGGGCAATTTACAATTTTTTTTACTGAAGCCAATTAAACTACAAAACCCAGACGTTTTTGCAGTGTGGGATATTTTTTTTACTCGTAGGTTTAGTCGAAGTAGGTCGTAGGAGGTTGGCATGTTATTTGTAGGTAATCGAGGGTAGTCAAAGGTAATCGAAGGTAGTCGAAGGTAGTCGTAGATAGTCTTCAACATAGTCGAAGGGAGGTCGAAGGAGATCGAAGGAGGTCGTCTTCACTCTCCACTATTCGGTGTCCAATTTTCCCAAAGCTAGTTGTAGCTAGTCGAAGCTGGTCTTCAACATAGTCGAAGGAGGTCGAAGGAGGTCTTCTCCATGACACTTTTTCAAACTCCCCTAAACTCGCCAATTAGCTCACCGCAGTGGGACAGCCCCTTTCGACTTTAGACTTTAGAGATACAGTGCGGAAACAAGCCCTTCAGCCCACTGAGTCCGCGCCGACCAGCAACCATACACTAGAACTATCCTACACAATGTGGAAAATTTACAATTTTCACTGAAGCCAATTAGACAATAGGCCATTCGGCCCTTCAAGCCAGCACCACCATTCAATGTGATCATGGCTGAACATCCACAATCAGTACCCCGTTCCTGCCTTCTCCCCATATCCCCTGACTCCGCTATCTTCAAGAGACCTATCTAACTCTCTCTTGAAAGTATCCAGAGAACCGGCCTCCACCGCCCTCTGAGGCAGAGAATTAAACTACAAAACTATGCATCTTTGGAGTGTGGGAGGAAACCAGAGCATCCGGAGGAAACCCACGTGGTCACAGGGAGAATGTACAAACTCCAAAAGCCAGCACCCGTGGTCAGGATCGAACCCGGGTCTCTGGCACCGCTAGACAGCAGCTCTCCCGCTGTGCAACTGTGCCCCTCCCCCCCCATTACAGTTTATTGGTTCCACTCTTAATTTGGGCATTTTTTTCCTCCAATATCCAGCAACTGCAATCTCCACTGTCCCCATTTTACTACTTCAGCCAGTCCTGGTTACGGAACCCTACCAGAAACATCTACTGCCCATTTCCCTCCATGGATGCTGCCTGACCCGATGAGTTCCTTCATCAACTCACCTTTTTTGAATAGAAACAAAATTCAATGGATTCTACAATTGAGTTACTCACTCAGTCATCTGTGAATTCCTTTTCATTTCACTCCTCTGTGCTGGTTTATTAATACCTACAGTATATATATAAATCAACTCAGAGATCAGATGCACTCTGTATATAATGCAAATTTCATCACTGAATATTATCATGCAAGAAACAATTCTCAACCAATCAATACAGATTATGATGCAATCAAGGTTTTAAAACTTTATTGCTACTATTTCATAAGTTCATAAGTTCATAGGTTATAGGTGCAGAATAGAAGCCAACCAGCGATCCCCACACATTAACACTAACATAGGTGCAGGAGTAGGCCGTTCGGCCCTACGAGCCAGTACCGCCATTCAATGTGATCATAGCTGATCATCCACAATCAGTACCCCGTTCCTGCCTTCTCCCCATATCCCCTAACTCTATTTACCCTCCCTTACGCTATTGCAGTGGACAATCAGCAATAGCGGACACCACGCACCTCTATGGTCCATTGTAAAAGGAATTATCTGTACTGCAGATATTGGGAATCTGAAATAAAAACAAGGATTTTGTTCTTCATTAGTCCTTTGGAAAATTAGTTTATCAACACAAACATTATGCCAACGCTTGTTTATTTTTTGCTTTATATCTCCATTTAAAAATCATTGCAGTATATTAAGAAACGTTAAACATAGTCTGTCCACTAAGGAAAAACAAAAAGAAATACTCGGCAATGTCAGTGAAGACAAAAACAGTTAACTGGGGCTAATTTAAAATACCTCATCCAACAAATAAAAATTGGATGGGAAAACAAAACACCACAACAATCCCAAATCGCCTTGCTGGGACGACCTGAATCTTAACAGCATGTGGGAATGATTTATAGTTTAACAATTTTAATGAAGCTGAATGCCTATGAATTTAATACTGGCTGGCTGGTTTCCCCAGATCTTGCTAAATCTGTCACCAGAACAAAAACAACGTTTGTTTGTTGGAGAACAGGCAAGATCCTTTCTAGCACTGCCTGTAGGCCAAGAGAGGTGGGAGGACCTCCCTGGTTTATCTAGCTGCCTAATTAACCTCCCTAGCAAACAAACTTACCATAACACCCCCACCATCATTTTCTCTGTGTATCTACTAGAGCAGTCAATTGCTTCCCTCGATACCTTTCCACCAAGACTATATATTCATCAGCTCCCCATCATTTCCCACTGATCTCTGCACACATTTACTCACAGTGAAACCTCCCCAACTCCAACACTACTGCCACCTCATACTCCTCAGCATCACCATTTTGGGCCCCATAGCTCAGGTCTGCTGTTGGAGAGGGTCCAGAGGAGGTTGACGAGAATTATCCCAGGAATGATTGGGTTAACATATGATGAGCGTTGGTCAGCGCTGGGCCTGTACTCGCTGGAGTTTAGAAGGATGAGGGGGCACCTCATTGAAAATTACTGAATAGTGAAAGGCCTGGATAGAGTGGATGTGGAG
Organism: Amblyraja radiata; assembly: GCF_010909765.2. Classification (NCBI taxonomy): domain Eukaryota; kingdom Metazoa; phylum Chordata; class Chondrichthyes; order Rajiformes; family Rajidae; genus Amblyraja; species Amblyraja radiata. Next base: position 20,604,227 of record NC_045962.1, read on the forward strand.
AGGATGTTTCCACTTGTGGGAGAGTCTAGGACCAGACGCCATCGCCTCAGAATAAAAGGAAGTACCTTTAGAAGGGAGATGAGGAGAAATTTCTTTAATCAGAGGGTGGTGAATCTGTGGAATTCATTGCCACGGATGGCTGTGGAAGCCAGGTCAATGGATATTTAAAATGCGGAGATTGACAGATACTTGATTAGTAAGGGTGTCAAAGGTTATGGTGTCAAGGCAGGAGAATGGAGATAAGAGGGAAAGAAAGATCAGACATGATTGAATGACGGAATAGACTTGTTGGGCCAAATGGCCTAATTCTGCTCCTAGAACATGAACTACTCTCTACTTCCTACCCGGAGATTGAGGCAGCTAGAGGAAAGGACAGAGAGGATTTCTATCTTACAGGCTAACTATCTTACATTATAGAAAGATACAAAGCCCATGTACAGCAGGTCAGGCATCATCTCTGGAGAACATGGGGAGGTGACATTTTGTGTCAGGACACTTCTTCAGACTGTTTAGAGGAGTGGGGGGGGGGAGGGGGAGGGGAGGGGGGGGGGGCAGGGCTAGAAATGAAATAGGAGCAGGACAGAGCATGACTGGTAATAGATGAACGTCGGCGAGGGGAGGTTGATAGGCAGATTGTTGGACAAATGCCTGAGATGAACAGACAAGGTCTGCAAACCCAATAATGATGCGAATTGAGAAACTCGTGGGTAGAATAGTTGTGAATTGTGTAGTCATTGGAAGGGGTGCAGGTGGAGGGGAGGAGAGGAGGAGAAAGGAGAAGAAGAGGGGGAGGAGGAGAGGAGAGGGGGTGCAAAGTCAGCAAGGCTTCAGGGGAGGGGAGTGGGAGGTGGAAATGGGGGAGCTTTGGTGAAGAAAGGGGAGGGGCAAGGCAGTGCCAATGTCCTGGTGGGGGAGTGGGGGGTAAAAAAAGGTGGGGGGTTAGGTTGTGGGAAGAAAGGGGAGGGGAGGTGTAGATTAGTATGTTTTTACTATATATATTCGTGGGACGACAGATGGCACAATGGGCTAAGTGTTCGGCTGGCAACCTGGAAGGTAGCCGGTTCGAATCCCGCTTGGAGTGCATACTGTCGTTGTGTCCTTGGGCAAGACACTTCACCCACCTTTGCCTGTGTGTGTCCTTGGGCAAGACACTTCACCCACCTTTGCCTGTGTGTGTGGATGTAATTATGTGAAGCACTTTGGGGTCAATGCAAGTTGACTAAAAATGTGCTATATAAATAAAGAAATTTAATTTAATTTAATTTAATTTATATAACCACACAGATTATGCATGCTACATATTCCTTATATAGTCCAGTCCAGATCTTCATCCCTACCCTGGGTGCATCAGTCCTGTAGCCGGTGCGTCAATCTCTCATTAGATTTGATGCAGACTACGGGGATGAAAGCATGTCGTTCCCTCCGCTTGTACTGCAATAAAGACCATGAATTCAAACCTTTATGTGTGGGACTGGTCATTCAACAGGAGGGTTGCCAAGGATCAGGGCAGGGGAGTGGCCTTGCACCAGGTTCTCCCCTCCCCCTTTCCTGCTCCCCCTGCAATGAATCTGAAGAAGGGTCCTCACCCAAAACGTCACCTAGCCATGTTATCCAGAGATGCTGCATGACCCTATGAGTTACTCCAGCATTTTGTATTGGGGGTAGAGTGCTGACATGGATAGAAAATTGGTTGGCAGGCAGGAAACAAAGAGTAGGGATTGACGAGTCCATTTCAGAATGGCAGGCAGTGATTAGTGGGGTACCGCAAGGCTCGGTGCTGGTACCACAGCTATTTACATTATACATCAATGATTTAGATGAAGGGATTCAAAGTAACATTAGCAAATTTGCAGATGACACAAAGCTGGGTGGCAGTGTGAACTGTGAGGAGGATGCTGCGAGAATACAGGGTGACTTGGACAGGCTGGGGGCAGATGCATGGCAGATGCAGTTTAATGTGGATAAATGTGAGGTTATCCACTTTGGTAGCAAAAGCAGGAAGGCAGATTACTATCTAAATGGCGTCAAGTTGGGAAAAGGGGAAGTACAACGGGATCTGGAGGGTCCTTGTTCATCAGTCAATTAAAATAAACATGCAGGTACAGCAGACAGTGAAGAAAGTGAATGGCATGTTGGCCTTTATAACAAGAGGAGTTGAGTATAGGAGCAAAGAGGCCCTTCTGCAGTTGTATAGGGCCCTAGTGAGACTACACCTGGAGTATTGTGTGCAGTTTTGGTCCCCTAATTTGAGGAAGGACATTCTTGCTATTGAGGGAGTGCAGCGTAGGTTTACAAGGTTAATTCCTGGGATAGTGGGACTGTCATATGCTGAGAGAATGGAGCAGCTGGGCTTGTATACTCTGGAGTTGATAAGGATGAGAGGGGATCTTATTCAGACCTATAAGATTATTAAGGGTTTGGACATGCTAGAGGCAGGAAACATGTTCCCGATGTTGGGGGAGTCCAGAACCAGGGGCCGCAGTTTAAGAATAAGTGGTAAGCCATTTAGAACGGAGATGAGGAAACACTTTTTCTCACAGAGAGTTCTGAGTTTGTGGAATTCTCTACCTCAGAGGGCGGTGGAGGCCAGTTCTCTGGATACTTTCAAGAGAGAGCTAGATAGGGCTCTTAAAGATGGTGGAATCAGGGGATATGGGGAGAAGGCAGGAACGGGGTACTGATTGGGGATGATCAGCCATGATCACATTGAGTGGCGGTGCTGGCTCGAAGGGCCAAATGGCCTACTCCTGCACCTATTGTCTATTGTTTATTGTGTCTTTCTTTGGTATGTCAGCATCTTCAGTTCCTTGTTGTTACAGCCTTACACCATAGGTTGACAGCAACCTTTAAAGGAATGCCTTTCAATCCAACCGGATGGAGAAGAATCCAATTTTCCAGGATTCCTGGCCACTAACTATCACAGCCAATATTTCAATGAGTTGCCATCAAACCAATAATTGAATGCTGCTTCTCATTCTCAAATAATGTCTGGCCTACAAAGTGTTTCCAGATATATTGTTTCCACCCCACCTTCACCCCTGCTTTTCAAAAATTATTCTTTAGGCAACTGAAGATAGACAAAAAAAAAAAAGCTGGAGTGACTCAGGGGGTCAGGCAACATAGAAACATAGAAACATAGAAAATAGGTGCAGGAGTAGGCCATTCGGCCCTTCGAGCCTACACCGCCATTCAATATGATCATGGCTGATCATCCAACTTTGGAGAAAAGGAATAGGTGATGTTTCGAATTGGAACCCTTCTTCACTACCCAACCCAACCCAAAACATCATCTCTTACTTTTCTCCGGAGATGCTGCCTGGCCCGGTAAATTATTCCAGCATTTTGTGCCTACCTTTGGTGTACAAGATACAAGATACATTTATTTGTCACATGTACCAGTTGGTACAGTGAAATGTGTGGTCACCATACAAATAAAATAACGAACACAACACACGATAGAGTCCAACATAAAACATCCCCACACAGCAGAATCAAAGTTTCCCACTGTGAGGGAAGGCACCAAAGTTCAGTCCTCTTCCCATGTTGTTCTTAATGTTCACCCGTGGTCGGGGCCTCCCTAGCCCTCCGCAGTCGCCGCTATGGGTGGCCCGATATTCAGGCCCGCTCCCCGGGATGCTGGAGCTCCGACGTCGGAACGGGAGAACAACCTCAGCGGCTTGGACCTCCGAATTGGCCGCTTCCTACCAGAGTCCGCAGCTCCCGGAGTCCACAGGCGGAGATTCACGCTAGCGACCCTCGGCAAAGGGTCCCAGGACTCCATGATGTTGGTCAGTGCCGCCCGCATAGGGAGCTCTTCAAACCATAGCTCTGCGATGTTGGAACAGCGGGACCAGCACTCCGGAGCTTCAAACGGCGATCCAGGTAGGCATCACTCCGCGGTGAATAGTCGCGTCCTTGCCAGGAAGTGACTGGGAAGCGGTTTCTCCCTTACCCCACCACCCTCACCCTCATAGAAAAAAGTTAAGTAACTCCAAAACACACTTTTAAGACAATTAAAAAACTAGAAAAAAACCAGACAGACTGTAGGCAGAGGCTGACTTCAATGCGCCGCCCCTAGAGGTACACCAGCATCTGCTGTTCCTTCCTACACATTCTTTAGGCAACAGATTTTAAAAGATATTTTAAATTATAGCCCCTGTACAAGCTTTTCGAAAATCCATTTTATTTTCTCAACCTAACATTCGGAGACGGAAGTTCAGAGGAAAATAACACTTGGTCTGAATTTTATTGGTGATGTTGCAGAGTTGAGGATTCAGTCCGATCACTGATCAAATGCATTAACAGATTGGTAGACCTTAATGCTTCAGTGAACCTACAATAAATGCACTGCAGATGAAAGCAATGCAATTTAGCCAGGGTATTGATTGGAACAAGCTGGCTGGATAATACTAATCTGTTAGAAATAGGGTATCACTTACCCGCTATAAACTTCATAATATCCGATGATGGAATGCTTGCAAAGAATTGGATTGCCGAATCGAAAAAGATCAGCAGTTCCAGTGGCTATCTAGAAAAAAAAAACAGATGAGAAAAATATATGGAAGTGGTGTTTTTAATCTATATATAAGATACTTTCAGGGACATATAAGACATATGAAAAGGCCCTGCCTTATAAGATAGGCTAAAAACCAATATCTTCAGGTAATAAATCTCCCTTTGTTGTAATGGAGTAATTGTCATCGACATTTGAGGCAGGGTTTCGTTGATTCACTGCCTGATTCACACATGATATTCGGATGGATGAAGGACAGAAGATCTAGTGTTCACTCAAGGGGCCTGTTTCCGCACTGTATGACTCTAATAGTGGCATGTCAGAGGCTTTTAGATAGGCACATGGGTATGCAGGGAATGGAAGGATATGGATTATGTGCAGGCCGATGAGATTAGTTTACCTCGGCTTCATGTTTGCCACAGATATTGTGGTCAAAGGGCCTGTTCCCGTGCTATACTTTTCGATGTTATATGCTCTTATGCCTGCTAAAAAAAATCAAGAATTGCAGATATTGGAAATATTTACACAAACAAATAATCATGGAAATACTCAGTGGGTCAGGCCACTTCCATGGGAAGAGAAATGTTAATGAGAATGTTTCAGAGTTAATGTTTCAGCTCGAGATCCCTCAAATGGCACAGTGGTGTAACGGTAGAGCTGCGTCAGAGAGCCATGTTCGATCCGGACTACGAGTGGTGTCTGCATGGAGTTTATACGTTCTCCCTGTGACCACTTGGGTTTTCTCCGGGTCATCCGGTTTCCTCCCACATTCCAAAGCCGTACAGGTTTGTAGGTTATCTGCTTTAGGTAAAATTGTAAATTGTCCCAAGTGTGCAGGATAGTGTTAGTGTGCAGGGTGATCGCTGGTCAGCGCGGACTCAGTGGGCCGAAGGGCCTGTTTCCGCGCAGTATCTCTAAATTCTAAAGTCTAAATTGGAACTGACTGAGGTCCTTCTGAAATGAGTCAATTACATGAAATGTTAACTCTGTTTCTCTGCCCACGGATGCGTCCTGGACTGCTGAGTAATTTGCAGCATTTTATATTTTTATTTTACGTATGCTAGAATTTTTGCTTCACGTTGTTCATAATTCCAAATACCCAAGTAAAATATACGTACTGTAAACCAATAGCAAGAGAACATAATGCACACATCCGAATGGCACTGCCTGATTTATTAGTAAATTATACATTTACCCGCAGAATATGACTGTCGAGTGTACAGATTAGAATAAACCCAGCAAGAATTTTTCAAATATTCCAATTACTCCAAATTGTAAGTGTGACTGACTTCATTTCAGAGTAGCTTTCTGCTTCACCATGCTCGGCATACCAAACTCATTGAAAGTATGCACCTCCCAGTGGAACTGAATTGGGAAGGATTGCTTTAGGGTACAATTTTTCCAATTGGTAATTTAACTGCAAAACAGGAAATTGGTATGACTGCAAAACAGGAAATTCATCCATTAAGTCCAGCTCACCTGCAGTGTAAAACTCACGCTGTATAAATAGTAAGATTAAACGAGAACTTACCAGTTTGAAGTTTGATCTGTATTTTATGAGGAGTTACGATGAGGGATTACGTGATGAACCCGCTCAGTGCGCAGGCGCGGCATACTTCCAAGCAGCGGTGTGGAATCACAGATAGACACAGTTATTTTGAAGTAAACATAGTAAAGATAAGGAGACATCAATTTATTAGTTTGATCCATATAATGAGGGTGGGAGCGGAGGGCACGTAATACCCTCATCGTAACTCCTCATAAAATACAGATCAAACTTCAAACTGGTAAGTTCTCGTTTAATCTTACTATTTTACTTCGGAGTCACGTGAGTGACTACGTGAAGATTTCAAAGCTCTGTGATTTCAAACCGTGTAACAGTTTCATTTCACTCACTGCCGAAGTTCTTGAGGGAGGAAGTGTTATCGTAATGAACCAATGAGTCTATTTGTAGAAAAACACAATGGTATTTTTTAAACAATAACAACAAAGAATCAAGTTGCTCCCCTGGGCTTAAATTAAATATTTGCAGTTCGTAAATCTTTACTTCAAATAAACCAGGTTTTGCCAACGGCTTATTATAAAATTTCTGAACGGTCTTTTCCCTTCCAACCATCCTGCTGTAGCCAGGATGTGGTCTATAGGCATGTCCATTCTTTAGCCATCGACATGGATGCTGCCCTGGTGGAATAAAATTTGTACATGTTAGTGTTTATCCCAGCAGTTTCTAGCACCTGCTTGAGCCATCTCGCAATGGTTTGGCTCGTACCCCACCATAAGGTTTTTGTGACTGACCCACAAGGCTTTTCATCTCCCTCGAATATTCTGGTTGTGTCTATGTAGGATAGTAGGTGGGTCATGGCACATAACCGTGGTTCTGGTGGGTAAGCCACGACTGGATTAGGTGTTCCTGGTCTGCTCTGTTTGACCAGTCGCTGGATAACGACAGATCTGGTCTGGAGCTGTGATCATGTTGTCCAGTCGCAATAGGTGTAGTGACTGGACCCTCTGAGCGGATACAAGTGCCATCAACATGAGCGTCTTTAGTGTAGCTTGCTCGAGGCCGGGGGATCTGGCTGGTGGCCATTCCCTGAGATATGTCAGGACCACACTGATATCCCAAATATGGGTATACCTGGTCTTAGGGCTTGATATTGTAAATGCCCTTCATCAGTTTTACCACCAGTGGATGGGATCCCATCGCCTGTTGTCCTGGCGCTGGTTTGAGATAAGCAGAAAGAGCACTCTGCGCTGTGTTGATGGCACTGTAGCTGATCCCTACATCGTGGTGTAGATAGGCCAGGAACTCCAGTATGTTGGTGGCTGTAGCTGTTGCGTATGTTGTCCCTGTTTCCTGGCAGTACTTCTCCCTTTTTTGATGCTGGTTAAGTACTGCCTCTTGGTGGATGTTCGAAGGGATGCCGACATGGTGGTGATGGTTTGTTTGGACAATCCCAGTTCCAGGTAAGGTCTGTTCAAACTTGCAACCCAGGCGTTTAATTTTCAAATGGCATGGGTGTTTAGCTTACCTGGTAGGTAAGTAGCTGATAGCCAAATATGTCTTTCGACACACCATTGCCAAATCATGTTGACCAATTTGTCGCATGATAATGATTTTATGCCACCCATATGGTTAATATAAGCCATCACCGTAGTATTTATCAATTTGTAACCAAACATGCAAGTGCTGCATATTAGATACATATGCTTTTAAACCATAAAAGGCGCCCAACATCTCTAGATAGTTAATGCCCAGTGTAAGTAGTAATGATGACTCTAGGTTAGTCCATCTACCACTTGTGCTGGATATGGAGTTAGTCGCTCCCCAGCCTTGAGCACTGGCATCTGTTTGAATAACTAAAGTAGGGTTAGTGATAAAGATAGGGCTGAAACTATGCCAAACGTTTTCTGCCCACCACTGTAGCTCTGATATTGCTTCAGTGGGTAAGTTCATGACACGATCATAGTGACCTGTATGTCGTTTTATTGCCCGTACCTTTGCTCTCTGTAAATTTTTTGATAGTGCAAAGGTCCGAATTGTGTAGCCGGAAATGCTGCTACCATTTCCCCAATTACTCTTGCTACTTGTCGAATAGTTGGTCGCTCGTTGACCATTAATTTGTTGCATGATTGTGCTAATTCAACCATTTTTGCCTTTGGCAAGGTAACAGTCATATGGACTGAGTTAATTGTGAAGCCCAGGTAGTCCATGATAGTGGATGGCTTCAACTTAGATTTATCTGGATGTAGGACGAACCCCAGAGTTTCGAGGAGCTGTTTTGTAGCTGATACTGCTGCCACAGCCAATTCCATCGTTTTCCCTACTATCAGAATATCCTCCAGATATGCCATGACAATATGTTTTTGTTTTCTTAGTATTGCCATGGCTGGGTTCAATATTTTGGTGAATAATCTTGGGCGGAAGTTAGCCCATAGGGCAATGCTTTGTACCATCCAGATAAATTTTAGGTATCTGCGATGATCCTTGTATATGGGTACTAGATAGTAAGCATCTTTAAGATAAATGCTTGCCATGAAGTGTCCTTTGGAATTCAGTTGTTTGGCAGTAACATATGTCTCCATTTTGAAATATATATACTTAACAAATTTGTTTAGTGATGTTAAGTCAATGATGATGCGACAGCCACCATCTTTTTTGGTTTTAGTGAATATATTCGATACAAATTCCAAAGGTTCATGTTTGGTCTTTTCGATGACCCCCTTTGTGATAAGTCTCACCAGTTCAGCTTGTCCCTCACTTTTCTCTTTGACGGAGGGAGAAATACCCTTTGGGGCCATTGTTGAACTGGTGGCGTTTTTTCTGACATGAATTGTATTTTATATCCACTAATGCTGTTGAGTATATACTTGTCACTCGTGACCATACCCCATGCTTCTTTAAACAAGTGTAATCTCCCCCCTGTTAATAAAGCACCCTTATTCTCTATATGCTGGTAGGGACCAGACCCACCTACCTCCATGGTTATTGGCGATTCTGTTTCTTCATTTTCCTGAAGATTTTGTTCTGACGTGCTGGCGATGTTGGGGGGAGGCGCATTTTCCAGAGGGTCCGCTGCGGGCCCTGATCTAAAAAGATCTTTGGGGATAATGTGCGGACCCCAAGCGTTCACCAGTCCCATATTGCGGACGTCGACTGGTGGATGCCGTGGGGTGCTGCCGCTTGGGTATCGGAGGTCTTGGTTTGCTCGTCCCGGGGCCTGCCCTCATTAGGCCGAAGGTTTTTGATGCTTCCTGCATCTCCTTCAGTTTTTTATTGAAATCTTTCCCAAATAGCAGCGCGTCCGTCTCCGCAGCTGGGGCTTTACACAAGCCAGCAAATTTGGGATTGAGGGCAGGTCTTATGTTTCCCTCCGGAGATTGTTGATCTCAAATTGTGTGGTACACATTAATGCCAGCACATCCTGCTGGCAGGTATCCATCTCCGTGGTCTCCACGGAACGAGCAAAGGCTGTGATGGCCGACGTCAGGAGCCTTAGGATCCGCTGTAGCTTGAGTTCTTGGGTCCGGATGTGTGACCCACATGCCCCCAGATTTGGCTGTTGACACTTTTTACTTTGAGGGCCTCACAGTTTTCTGGTGCTGTGTTGTTTCAGCACCCCAGCGAGCACCTTTTCCAGTAATGGTTGATGCTGGCCGCCATTCTTGGTTCCAGCGGTGCTCCAGCCCGTGGGGTTGCTACAAGCGGTCCATCACACCCAACAGCTCTTCATGTTCCTGCACCCCTGGCATACTCCCGAATTCGTCCGCCTGCCCCTGTTCCAGACCAGCCCAGCCCTGGTCACCAATGCTAGCCTCCAGTAATGAGGGAGCAGAGGGCAGTGCATGAAACACTGTGGAGGGGGTGCCTGACCTCCCTCCGCGAGAGCGCTCTTTCTGCGCATCTCGCTGGAGCTGCTCCAATAGCTGTTGGATGCAGCTCAGGCGGCTGTCTCTCCTCCATTTAGGTGGAGACATGTCCCCGTCCGACGAATCGGATGCCACCGGCCGGATGCCTGTTCGGATGGCTAGACATCCAGCCCGCAGTTCAGGCACTAGCGGGACTGGGTTCGGCGCGGTGAAGGGGATAGCGGAGCTCCCGGTAATTGTTCCTTCCGCCTTCTTCTGGAGCTTTTGTGCCTTGTAGTAGCGAGAGCGCCCCTCAAGCATCGCGTCTCGCAGGCACCTGCTCCATGAGCCGCTCCAGCAGCTCAGGCGGCTCTCTCTCCCCCCATGCGGGTGGAGAGACGTCCCGTCCGACATCGGGAACACCTGCCGGATGCCTCTCGAGTGGCTATGCATCCAGCCCGCTGCTCAGGTGCTAGCGGGCTGGCCTCGGCACGGTGTCGGAGAATAGAGGAACACCGGGTAACGCTCCTACCGCCTGTTGCTGCCCCCCTCCCCGACGGGAAAACGTTCCTCCTTGAACGGGGGACAGTTTTGTTCCAGAGCCTTTTTCTCTGCCTGTAAAAAACACAAGCAGAAAAAGGCTCACCTGTAAAAGAAACCCGACCTCAGGATACTCACCTGACGGTCCGTTTCATTCTGTAGCGGGAGAGCCTAAGTCCCGTGGCAGCCGCTGTTGCACTGCTGGCATAATGCCGCGCCTGCGCACTGAGCGGGTTCTTCACGTAGTCACTCACGTGACTCCGAAGTAAAATATACGTACTGTAAACCAATAGCAAGAGAACATAATACACACATCCGAATGGCACTGCCTGATTTATTAGTAAATTATACATTTACCCGCAGAATATGACTGTCGAGTGTACAGATTAGAATAAACCCAGCAAGAATTTTTCAAATATTCCAATTACTCCAAATTGTAAGTGTGACTGACTTCATTTCAGAGTAGCTTTCTGCTTCACCATGCTCGGCATACCAAACTCATTGAAAGTATGCACCTCCCAGTGGAACTGAATTGGGAAGGATTGCTTTAGGGTACAATTTTTCCAATTGGTAATTTAACTGCAAAACAGGAAATTGGTATGACTGCAAAACAGGAAATTCATCCATTAAGTCCAGCTCACCTGCAGTGTAAAACTCACGCTGTATAATTAGCATGTTGCATTCAATTTATTTCAACGATGAGTTTCTCCAATGTAAATTGCTTGCAATTTGTTGAGTTGTAAAATCATTCTCTTCCTTAATTAGACCATTCCTCCCATCGATTCCCAATATTGTTTTTTGAACCCATATCTAAGAAAACCAACATTTTTTTTTCTGTCTGTACACTGAATTGAATTTACTTGAAACAGCAACTCTTTTTTTTTAAAGTGTATTTATTTCTAAAACACTATTTGAATCAAGGATTAAATATAACCTTTCTGATTTTTCAGTTATGAAGACAATTATTTCTGAAATGCTTGATGCCGTTCACTGGGAGTTGGGGTAGGGTTGTGATTTGGAGAATATAGATAAATACCAACATGTATAGGGTATGTTTGGAGGGATATGGACCAAACATGAGCAGGTGGGACTAGTGTAGCCTGGACATGTTGGGGAAGTTGGGCCTGTTTCCACACTGTATCACTCTATGACTCCATGAGTCTATAACAAAACCATGCCTTAGATTAGATTAGATTAGATTAGATTAGATTAGATTAGATTCAACTTTATTGTCATTGCACAAATACGAGTGCAGGTACAACAAAATGCAGTTTAGCATCTAATCAGAGTGCAAAGTAGTAAAATACTGGTTAAAACAATATGTACAATGTTGATATATTGATCTAGTACATAGGCAAATGAATATATACAGATAAAAGGGTATAAAAAGATAGCTAGCGTCGGGCCTGTGAGTTCAGCAGGGTAATGGTATTTTGGAAGAAGCTGTTCCTCAGCCTGCTGGTGCGAGACCTGAGGCTCCTGTACCGCCTCCCTAATGGGAGGAGGGCAAATAGTCCATGGTTGGGGTGTGAGGGGTCCTTAATGATTTTCCCAGCACGTCTCAGACACCGTGTGCGGTGAAAGGCAGCCATGTCAGGGAGCGGGGCACCGATGATGTGTTGTGCGGTTTTCACCACCCGTTGCAGTGCCTTCCTGTCAGCTGTTGTGCAGCTGCTGTACCATACCGTGAAGCAGGTGGTCAGGATGCTTTCAATGGTACAGCGGTAGAAGTTGGACAGGATCTGAGGGGACAGGTGAGCTTTCTTAAGCCTCGTCAGAAAGTAGAGGCGCTACTGCGCCTTTTTAATCAGTTTGGTGGTGTTGTGAGACTAGGACAGATCCTATGAGATATGTACCCCGAGGAATTTGTAGTTGGAGACGCGCTCCACCTCAGTCCCGTTTATGTGGATGGGGGTATGTCTGCCACTTCTGGTCTTCCGGAAGTCTACGATGATTTCCTTCGTCTTCTGTGAGTTGAGGACAAGGTTGTTATTGGTACACCTTAAGTGTTGAGTGGGAGTGTCATCATATGAAAAGGGTACAGATTAGGATTCAGAACACCTTTCAGAAAATCTGCACTTTAATAGATATAATTAGAAAGAATCAACCACCAACATGATTATAGAAAATATCCTTCATAGAAGAGGCCTTTCCGCCAACTGAAAGCAATTTAATGCCGAAGGCAACATTTGACAGATTCAGTTGTAGAATTGCCAACTATGCTTGTGAAGAAAGAGCAAATCAGGAAGAAATCTGACAAGGGTTCCAACCCAAATCAACACCGACTCATTCCCTCCACAGATGCTGCCTGACCTGCTGAGTTACTCCAGCACATTGTGTATTTACTTCAGTTTCCAGCAGTTCCTTATGTCTCCAAATCAGGAACATTACAATTTGTACCAAATTATCTGCTAATGCTCAGTCTGCAATATAATTCAATTTAAAATAAACTTGCAATCTGTTTCTGCCGGAGAACAGATTGCTCAGCAGGTATTTTTATCTTTACCACACACAATAATGAACCATATATATAGAAACAGTTCCACTTTTTTGTGGAATGTGCTCAGAACTGCACATGCTTCCATGCAGAACTGCCAGCATTTCTCCATGAATGGCAAGAGTCAAGAATTAAGAGTGTTTTATTGTCATATGTAATTATGCTCTCTACAGCTTACCCCCTTAGTCTAGTTCAATAAAACACTGAGTCAAGCACTGGATCAACTAATTCTTTATTCTCACTAACACAAACAAGCTTACTATACGATACCCAACCAACACCGCGGGTCCGATCCTTGTCTCTACTCGTCTAAGCCCTTCAGCCTCGTGTGAATAGACACCTCCAAACAGTCACACAATCCCAAGTGCACTCCCAGAACATCGGCTCCGATCCATGTGGTGTCCTCCCTTTTATAGGATATCAGACCCATGGCACGAAACTATATGGAGGGGGCAACCCCTACAAGCCAATCACAAACATAGGTCATATGATACATTTATTGACAGTTCCCTAACCCAATCACAAAGTACCCCATTACATTGTTTCCACAATAGGTTCTAGTTGGGAGACAGTTTACCAAAGTAAAGAAACATTTCCCCAGGTAGTATAAACAATTTGAACAAGGCTCCATACTTTAACCAATCATAAGATAACAGCACCAACACTCTGCAACATAATTAACAATACTTTATAACACCCCATTCTATAACCAATCCTAATCATGCATTTGCAATCCTGCTCAGCTCTTTCTGCAAAACCCTCATACATATTAACAATAGGGAGGACATCTGGACCTCACCTTATCCTCAACTTCCTCCCAGGGTCTAGACATCTTGGAGCCATAACACATGGCCCTGCAACCTTTCACAGAAAGAAGACTTTGCAAATGCAGAGATTCTCCATTTTGTGACATTTATTTGGCCAATATTATAGATACTAGACAATAGACAATAGGTGCAGGAGTAGGCCATTTGGCCCTTTGAGCCAGCACCGCCATTCAATGTGATCATGGCTGATCATCCCCAATCAGTACCCCGTTCCTGCCTTCTCCCCATATCCCCTGACTCCGCTATTTTTAAGAGCCCTATCTAGCTCTCTCTTGAAAGCATCCACAGAACCTGCCGCCACCGCCCTCTGAGGCAGAGAATTCCACAGACTCACCACTCTGTGAGAAAAAGTGTTTCATCATCTCCGTTCTAAATGGCTTACTCCTTATTCTTAAACTGTGGCCCCTGGTTCTGGACTCCCCCAACATCGGGAACATGTTTCCTGACTAGTGTGTCCAGGCCCTTAGCAATCTCATATGTTTCAATGAGATATCCTCTCATCCTTCTAAACTCCAGAATGTACAAGCCCAGCTGCTCCATTCTATCAGCATATGACAGTCCCATCATCCCGGGAATTAACCTTGTAAACCGATGCTGCACTCCATCAATAGCAAGAATGTCCTTCCTCAAATTAGGGGACCAAAACTGCACACAATACTCCAGGTGTGGTCTCACTAGGGCTCTGTACAACTGCAGAAGGACTTCTTTTCTCCTATATTCGATTCCTCTTGTTATAAAGGCCAACATGCCATTCGCTTTCTTCACTGCCTGCTGTACCTGCATGCTTAATTATCATTCCCCTCTTTTATCATTTATGATAATCAAAACACAACAATAACCCCATTCTAGGCAGGTATCCTAACATGAAGATGCTGATGTAATTTCTCAGAATTTCACCAAGCTTCCCGAATTTTCATGGGAGTAGCTTCATGATTCCTATCTGATGAGTTTTCACCTCCCGTGTTTTCATGGGCGCGAATCCCCTCCATCCATCCTGTTAGGTGCATCTGTTTTTTGACTCATCGTAGAGTATGATGATTCTAAGAGAATCTTGAATAAAATAAGTTAGCAGCCTACTCTCTCACTGATACTCTTGCAGTGGTGGAGATGCACCCATGCATTTCTACCTTCTACCTCCACTGCTATTGGAGTCGTTAGCAGAACCTGGTATGGTCCTTCCCAGCGAACCTCCAACCCTTTCCTTACCCAGTTCTTTATAAGGACATAATCTCCAGGCTCCACCTTAGTAGAAGCAGTCAACAAAGGCAACTCACCATACGCTGCTCTCACCCTACAATGTGATTCTCTCAAAACTCGAGTCAAAGCCAAAATGTAGTCGGTCATCTCCACAGTCATATGATGGAAATGTATAACTTTCTTCGCATTTTGATCCAAGGTGTTCTTAGGGTACTACCATAAACAATTTCAGCTGGGCTCAGTCTAGATTTCCCTGCAGGCGTGACTCTCATTTGAAATAAAGCTATGGGGAGTAATTTAATCCAACCAATTCCAGTCTATGCCTTCATTTAGTTTTCAGGGTCTGATTGGTCTTTCTACATGGCCAGCAGCATATTTGCTGCTGGATGCCCAACTGTTCACAAAACTCTATATTAACTAGCCCATTAAAATGTGGACCATTGTCTGAACTAAGTCGAATAGGGATGACAAATCTAGGGACAATTTATTTTGTTAATACCTTGACAATAGAAGCTGCTTTATTATCAAGGGTTGGATAAGCTTCAATCCACCTGCTGAATACATCGACTATGACAAGTACATACCTGTATGCCTGGCACCTTTCTAATTTGATGCAATCCATTTGTAATGCCTCAAATGGACCCATGGGCAAAGGTGTCTTTCCATCTCCACAACCTATTCCTTTCCCTGGATTGTATTTCTGACTAACCAGGCTAATGTTTGTAACCTTAGATGCCACCAAGTAGCCAAAAGAGTGTCTCCTACTGCTCGTGTACTGCAATGAGTTGCATAGTGCATCCACTCTATAACCCATACTGCCAGAGAATCGGTCATGCAAGTTCTCCCTGCTGGAGTGGTCCATAATCCTGTCATACAATCCAGTGTACTCCCAAGTTGCCTCCATTGTTCTTTATCCCTTTAAGTAGCCTCCTCCTGCAACTGAACAATCTCTTGGATGGTTGGCATTGGCTTCTCCGAGGGAGATCTGTTAAACTTTTAGTCTGGCTCATCATCTTTGGTACCACCATCTTACTTTCACGGGATATTTATTTTGCTGCCTGATCGGCGCTACGATTTCCAATGTCTATTCGGGTCTGTCCTCTTGTGTGTGCACTACATGTCATGACTGAAAATGGTCTGTGTAGCATCAGGGCCATTAATAAATATGTCACCAATTGTTTGTTTGATATTTGAGTCCCCGCCAAGGTAAGAAATCCTCTATTTTTCCATAATTGTCCTAAATCATACACTACTTCAAATGCACATCTAGAATCTGTATATATTTTTACCTTTACATTTTTCCCCACGAAGCAAGCCCTAAGCAAATAATTCAGCCTGTTGTGCTGAATAAGGTGACTCAAAGGCAGCTGCTTCTACATTTTCCCCATCTTGATTAATAATTGCATACCCAGACAATTTCTCACCCAGGGTCCAATGGATGCACTCCCATCTTCGTACAATGTCATGTTGTGCGTCTCTCAAGTCCTCCCTCACAGATGTCTCCTCCTCGATTATAAACAAACAGTCATGTACCGCCTCTGACTGTTCCTCTGGGGGTGAAACAAGAAAATATGCCAGATTAATTGTTGTACAATGCCTAAACTGAAGCTTTGGGTTATTTAATAAGTAGATTTCATATTTGTTCTGACGAGCCATTGTGGAGTCTGGAGTTGCCCTAACAGGCTGCCACTGAATGCGAAGTATATACTATTATCTCCTGCTGTAGGGTCAAACTGTTATAAATGGCGGTCAGAATTTGGGTGCATAATGGGTGTCCCCTTGCTACTGGGTCGAGTTTAGATGAGTAACATGCCACTGGTCTATGCCTATCCCCATATTTTTGAGTAAGGACTGCCATTGAACATTGAGAGAGAATGGTGCAATTAAGTTGGAAGGGTCTGTCGTAAAGTGGTCTTCCCAATGCTTGGGCCTGCATCAGCGATCTCTTCAAGTTCTCAAAAGCCTCTTGTGCCTCCTTGGTTAGTTGAAATTCACCCTCTTTACTTGTATAGGATGTCAGCTCTTTAGTTTCTAAAGCTATGTTAGGAATCCAAGGTCTACATTAATTGACCATACAACACCATTGCCTCATTTGCTTTGCTTCTTTAGGAAAGTAGGCAAATTGATGAATCCCTGAGGCAATCTGGTCCAGGTGTATTGCTGGCCCCTATATGTGAAAGCAAACAAATATTGGCTGTTCTTATGGAGAGGCAAGGAAAATAATGCATGTTGCAGGTTGACTATTGAGAAGAATTTTGCTTCGGCTGGGATTAGAGCGAAGATGTGAGCAGGGTTTGGCACTAGCACATGGAGCGGTTCTACAACTGAGTTAATTGATCTTTGATCTTGGACCAAACTGTACTGGCCCTCCTTTCCTGGTTTCGGAACTGCAAGGATTGGTGTGTTGCAAATGGATTGGCATTTTGCTAAGATGTCCTGTTCCAGCAATCCCCAAATTAATTTGTCTATGCTGTTAATGACCTGTGTTTTACTTCAGAGTCACGTGAGTGACTACGTGAAGAACCCGCTTCCAACGCATGCGTGACATTCCAATAACCCCCCAGTACAACATACACCAGAAAGGCATTTCGTCCTTATAAAAACCGAACAATCTAAAGCCCACATGGAGCTACAACGATTGTATACAAAAGGTGTGATTGAGCATACTACTCATGAACAATTAAAATTTGTATCAAACATATTATTAAAAATAAAAAAGATGGGGGTTGCAGGATTATCATTGACCTTTCAACCCTAAACACATTTGTTCAATATGTTCAGTTTAAGATGGATACCTTTATCACTGCTAAAGAATTAGTATCAGCTGGTTTCTATATGACAAGCATTGACTTAAAAGATGCATACTATACAGTACCCATCAGAGGGGAACACAGACGGTAGTTAAGTGTAAATTGATACCAGAAACTAATATGGATTATCTAGGATTCACCATTAACACGGTCAATATATTAGTAACTTTACCAATAGATAAAGCCGCAGCCCTACAGGAGGATTGCAGCGAGCTTCTTAAACACCAACAGACCCTCCATTAGAGGGTAGGCCGGATAATTGGGAAGATTGTGGCTACATTCCCGGCCACACATTTTGGGCCATTACATTATCAAAATTTGCAAAGAGCAAAAATTAGAGCACTCAAATTTAACAAAGGTCATTTTGATAGACCTATGGAGCTGCCTACGGAAGCTATAATTGAACTGCAGTGGTGGGAACATAGCATTAGGTATTGCTCCAACCCCATCATTATGGACAACCCGTCTATGGTATTACAAAATGGTGTATCCAAAGAAACATTTGGATATCGGCAACATACCTACCAGGTAAGCTAAATTCAGTGGCAGACACCAGGTCACGCAAATTTAATGAAAACACGGAATGGATGTTAAATAAAAATGTATTTGCTGAAATTACAGCAAAATATGGTAGACCAGATATTGATATCTTTGCGTCCAGGTTGAATCACCAATTACCAAGGTATGTCTCCTGGAAACCAGACCCTGGGGCAGAAGCTACAGATGCTTTCTCACTGCATTGGGGGAAATGGCGTGTTTTTATGCTTTACCCCCCATTCTGCCTCATCAACCGGGTACTAAGGAAAATTCAACAATATTCGGCATCTGGGATTATCATAGTACCCGATTGGCCTACTCAACCGTGGTATTCGGTCATACAGGGGATGGTGTTAGAACCATGTTCCATTATTGGACATAGCCCAAATTTATTAATTCATCCGGGGGGGGGGGGGGGGGGGGGGGGGGGGCAGTCACCCATGTCATAATACTATGGATTTGTTGATTTGTAGAGTCTGAAAGACCCACTACACGGCATGGGGCTGTCAGACAGGACGATGAATCTCATCACATCCGCACAAAGACTGTCAACACGGAAGCAGTACCTCGGACACATCAAGAAATGGGGCATATACTGCTTTGACAACAACCTCGACCAAAGAGCCAAGAACATTCCGGCCATATTGGAATTCTTAACAAACCTCCATTATGACAAACGATTGGGCTACAGTGCCATCAATAGTGCCAGAAGTGCACTCTCCAATTACCTATCACAAGGAACGGAGCGGCACACGGTGGGAACGCACCCCCTGGTAACAAAACTTATGAGGGGCATATTCAATGCAAATCCCCCTAAAACCAGGTACTCCAAAATTTGGGATGTGGGTGTCGTTTTGAACATGCTGAGGAGCTGGTCGCCCATAACAGCATTATCACTTCAGAAACTGACCATGAAGATGGTTATGCTCATGGCGTTAGTTTCTGCACAACGAGTCCAGCCTGGACTCCTTGATCATCTCACCCGAGAAACTGGTGTTTGTCATACATGAGTTAATAAAACAAAACAGACCAGGCTCATCGGGTCAAGTGATTGAATTTATGGCATATCCATATGACAAACATCTGTGTATAGCAAGACATATCCAATTATACATGGAATATACTAAGAGCATTCGAGGGCAGGAAATGGCTCTGTTAATTTCTTACAAGAAACCGCACAATAGGGTCACGACCCAAACTATCTCAAGGTGGCTCAAATGTGTCCTAAAGATGGCAGGAATAGACACTAATGTTTTTAAATCTCATTCCACCAGGGCTGCAGCAACATCCGCAGCAAAAATTCTGGAGGTACCCACGGACCAAATCCTCAGAATAGCAGGATGGTCATCCGAAAGGACTTTCCAAAGGTTTTATAATAAACCAGTTTTGAAGCCATCATCATTTTCGGAAAGCATTTTACGTTCAATATTATAATTTGCCCGAAGGGTTACAGGGCTATGATTTCAATTAATAAATTTATTTTCTCGTTATATCACACAGGTCTTTGTATAAGTGTGTCTAAAATTGCTAATGAAACTCTCTCCCAATACCCAAGGCAGTTGTGAAGCATGGACTCGTTCCACGGCATGAGGTCACAGAGCTTTGAAATCTTCACGTAGTCACTCACGTGACTCCGAAGTAAAATAGTAAGATTAAACGAGAACTTACCAGTTTGAAGTTTGATCTGTATTTTATGAGGAGGAACGTTGAGGGAATACGTGCCCTCCGCTCCCACCCTCCTATGATCATATCAAAACTGGTATCTCTTTGATAATCTTACTATGTTAGGTCATTATAGTTTCTGTGACCTCACACCGCTGCTGTGAAGAATGACACGCATGCGGTGGAAGCGGGTTCTTCACGTATTCCCTCAATGTTCCTCCTCATAAAATACAGATCAAACTTCAAACTGGTAAGTTCTCGTTTAATCTTACTAGTTTCAATGGATACTGCTGTATCGAAGGCAGTGTTACCCCTATCTGAAGAGCTACTTGGATGGGATGAATGCGAACACATCCTACCTGAGCTGTGCCTTCTGCCCATACTTGCGGATCCACATACTCACATACCTCACTCCCCAGATGCTGGCATAGCCGGGTAACAACTGTCCTTGTGGCCTGATAGACTTAACAACCTACTGGTTTGACAAATTTGGCTCTTGGTACTTATTCGGGTCTGCCATAGTAATTGCCATTTTCACCATTGCTCCTCGATCTTTTGCACTTGCTGGATAGTTTACTTTTTTGGTGATATGTGGAGCAACCTCTGCAGTTCTTTTCCATAAATTCACAGGTACCTCAGGATATTCTGGAGCGCCTTCCTTTCCTTCAACGAGTGACAAAATTCTTATTCCACTTTGTTCCCTCACATCAATAACAGTTACTTTGTTTCCCTTCTTAGTTTCTCTGTAGCTTCCCCTCGGCTCTTGCTCCATTCTCTTGGAGCTCTGGAGCTCTTGCTCCATTCTCTCCTTCTCTGTCTCTGTCATTCTCTTCTTCTCTGCTCCAGTCACCTAGTTGGTTACAATTGAAGCAGATCCCTGAGGCTACTAATTTCTTCACTTTAAAATATTTCTCCGGGTAAGTATGGGGCTAATATTTCTTGATTCTGGACTATCTTTCCTTAATGTCTTCCTCGTATAATTTTCAGTGTTTATTGTAATGGTATACCTTTCTTCATCTTGATAAATTATTTTGATGTGTCCAGGGGTAGGGGTCCGGTTATCTTGTCCATTGATTCTGGACTGGCTGACTAAACAGGACTGCGTACATGGGTTGGTCTGTGAAAAAGGTGCCCGTCTTCTTGATCCCTGATCTCCTGTCCAGCTTACTCTCTGTTCTCTCTGATCCCTCTGATCTCTAGGATTTAGAGAATTCCCGTAATCTCTAGGATCTCGAGAGCTTCTGTAGTCTCTTGGATCCCAAGAGTCCCTTTGATCCTGAGAGTCTCTTCTCTGACATGCTCTACGCCAATGCCCTGTCCCACCACAAGTATAACACTGATCTGGTCCCAGCATTCTATTTCTTCTCCAATTTGGTCTCGGGGAAATCAGCTCTAAGGCAGGCATTTCATCATAAAAGTGACCTGGATATTCTGGGACCCTAATTTCTCTCGTTCCATACTTCACTAATATTTTAGGACTCCACGGTCCTGAGTCAGATTTTGGTGCCTCCTTTTTAATTACGTATTCTGTTTTCATTTTTACTGCAGGCTGACCTTCCTGCTTTTTGATATCTTTCCAATTACATCTCACTGCCCAAGCCATCTGACTGGAACTATTTTCCGACAAGTCCATATTATTGGTTTTAATTGATTCAGCCACATTAGTTGGAAGGCAGTTCAATAATATTGCGCAGTACTTAGGTATGTTGTAAAACGTACCTGAAGGTCGTTGAAAATCTGTCCCAGCCCGTGTGCGCGATTTTGGCGCCGTTTAGAGGGGGGCGGGTTTAAAACGCGATTTCCCCTAGGCTGTTCAAACCGAGCTTGCTCAGCCTAGTTAATTATTAATGAAAAATCGCTGGAAGATTCCGTCGCTGGAGCTATTATTAGTTTTAAGGGCTTTATTTACTTGTTATAGTAGGTTAAAAATTAACCTCTAAACCCGCGACCGCCGACAACGGGCCGGATCTCATACAGGGGACAACAGAAGGTAGGCTGTTTATTTTTACGTTAAAAAGGGCTTCTTAAGATCCCTTTATAAAAGTTTAATGTTGCGAGTAGCTAATTTGGGGCCCATTATATCCCGCAGTATTTTTCTGGGCATTCGGGGGCACAAATCTACCGCAATGTGAACGTTCTAAACCAGCGCAGCCACTTGCAAACTGATTTAAATGCCATTAGTTTACAGCAATTGAACACTAAATTCCTTCCATTTGGCCTTTAAATTAATGTAAATGAGATTTAAAAATCATGTTTTATTGTGAATTCTTTGTGAATATTATTTGGACACTTAGGCTATTTAAAAATGTTAATCATTTCTTAAGAAATGGATAGATGTTTAGATCTAGTAATTGAGTTTTGTAATTAGCTACAATTGGGTAACTAACTAATTATATGCTTTAATTTCAGGTCACCCAAGTAAGATTATTTTATATTTGTTTCAGAATGCTTCAATCTATGATAACTGAAAATTTCATTCAGTTCTCTTAATTTTTAAGAAAGGTATGGGCTTTTGACTGTCCACGATCACAGCTTTTTTGTTTGTCCATAGAAAATCAATAGGGAACAAGATGCTAATTTCCGAGTATGAAAATGGCCATAACTTTTTAAATACTTGAGATATGAAAGTGAATTAGGTGTCAAAGTAAACTTATTTTTATACTTTATCTGATGGGATAAATTGCAGACTTGATTTTTTAAATCTCAAAATTTTGTAACATTGCTACAGTACTGAGGAGAATTTGCCCCATTCCTAAAATTCAGATCTCCTGACTGATCCATGTATAAAGGGGCTGTCCCACTTGGGCGACCTAATTGGCGAGTTTAGAAGAGTTTGAAAAAATGACCTCCTTCGACCTCCCTTCAACCTCCCTTTGACTAAGATGAAGACTATCTATGACTACTTTCGACTACCTTTGATTACCTATGACTAACATGGCGACCTACTACGACCTACTACGATTAACTCATGAGTAAAAAAAGTATCCATTTTTTCCATGGTGACCTTTTTTTACTTGTGGGCATTTTTTAACATATTGAAAAAACCGCCGCGACCTAGCTGAGGCCTTGAATACGTGGAGATCACTCTCAAGCATGAAGGAGAGTTACGAAGACCTCCTAAGACCTCGTGTCGACCACGCTGTGAGTATGAGTCGAAGGCAAATTCGCCAGAACTCGTGGATTAAGTCGCCCAAGTGGGACAGCCTCTTAACTCTGAGAATCTTTCCAAAAATTAATTTGCCTCTTCTCCTTTCTTTGGTCTCACATCATATCCAGAATCCTAGCAATATCTATCGGCTTAGAGTATTCGCAAGGGCAGTTAAAACTGCATCTTCTCTTGCACTATTATCAGCAATCACATTAGCCAGTGCTTCATGAGTTGGATGTCCTAAGGTTGCTCAGAATCTGGTATGTTCTGTCAGAGTAATTATCAGTACACTACTGATGATGTGTCCTGTGCCCAACTGTCCTGAAGGTTACCCAGGCCAAGATATACGTTTCCCCCCCCCACCCCCCACCGATGTTGACGTCTACCACTCTCAACAATCAACGAATGTCGTGAAATGCTCCCCACCTATTGGCACAAGGGACTTCTTAACATCTTGTCCTGTGTATTTGATTCTGCTGTATTACAGCCCTCGGGAGTCTGCGTGATACACACGCATTGTGGTCCTAAGGTAATCCACAAAGGAAGCAGGTGATTTCGGTCAGGTATCTTGCTCAGTACTGCCATCATCTCATTGGGTTTCCATGGGGTATATACATCAACAGTTCGGGGATTGTTTGAACCCACTGCACTAGCTGGATCAAAGGCTGGATTAGGCATTTCCCTGACTGGGAACGGCCTACACGATACTTGCTCTGCTCTCATGATATTGGCCATATCAGGATCTCCCTCAGTATCTCCTACTATTGTCTCACCCTCCAATATGTCTTCCTCTTCACTAGGGGGATTACGGTACTTCTTAAAAGAACCTCTCTGATCTCTAGCTAATTCGTCTAGTCTTAGGCTCACAAAAGTATTCTGGAAGTTGCACTATGTCTCTAATAACCACTTTCTCCTTAAATACGGGAGCTATCTTCTTTGTTTTACTCCTGGTACCATGAACTACTGGACTACCTGCCAATAGTGGAGTGGTTGGAGTCAAAGAATCCTGTACTGGTGTTGCTGCTGTTTCTAAAGCAGGCTTTATTGTGGAATCTGCAGGCGGTGTTAAAGGTGCTGCAGGCTCAGAGTGTCTGTTGTGTGTGCAAGCTATACAATGTGTGGATGGAGTACGGGGAATGCAAGAGGAATAAGGTGGAGGCTGCGAACTTCTCCTAATCCGAACACTTTCCCAATCTTCCAAATAATCGTCTTCTCCCCCTTCAGGTGTTAAAGGTGCTGCAGGCTCAGAGTGTCTGTTGTGTGTGCAAGCTATACAATGTGTGGATGGAGTACGGGGAATGCAAGAGGAATAAGGTGGAGGCTGAGAACTTCTCCTAATCCGAACACTTTCCCAATCTTCCAAATAATCGTCTTCTCCCCCTTCAGGCCACAAATCACCTCCTAATTTCCTATACAGCGCTCCCGAAAAGTTCTTTAATCTCTCAGCATCTTTTGGGAACTCGCTTCACACTAGCTGTAACGGGCTCTCGGGATCCTCAATTGTATCACGCTCGATCTGATTTCCCATTGTTGCCAACAATGGACACAAACTCTCAACGATTCACACAATATTCCAACACTTCACACTCCACTCACAATCTTCTAGACTTATCAAACTCACTTCCATACAGCCGGGAAGGGTACTAGGTGGTCAGGACTTGAGGGTCTAAATCAAAGCGAGAAGTTGAGTAGGCTGGGATTCTATTCCGTGGAGCACAGGATGATGAGGGGCGATCTTATTGAGGTGTATAAAATCATGAGAGGTATAGATCAGGTAGATGCAACAAGTCTTTTGCCCAGAGTAGGTGAATCGAGGTCCAGAGGACATTGGTTTAAGGTGAAGGGGAAAATATTTAATAAAGATTTAATCTGGGGTAACCTTTTCACACAAAGTGTGGTGGATGTATGGAACAAACTGCCAGAGGAGGCAGTTGAGGCAGGGACTATTGCTTAGCTACCAAAAAACCCTTTCCCACCAACAAGCAAGAAATAGTCTATTGTACAATGTACTAATGGTATCAATGTTGAAATTGCTTTGTTTTCATGAGTTCATAAATCATACGAGCAGAATTAGGCCATTCGGCCCATTGAGTCTACTCCGCCACTCAATCATGGCTGATTTATCTCTCCCTTCTGACCCCATTCTCCTACCTTCTCACCACTGGCACCCGTACTAATCAAGAATCTATCAATTGTGCCTTAAAAATATCCATTGACGGCTTCCACAACCTTCTGTGGCAATGAATGCCACAGATTCTAACTATAGAAATGTCCCCTCATCTTCTTTCTAAAGGTATGTCCTTTTATTCTAGCCTTTCACTATTTGGTAAGCTTCCCCTCATCCTTCTAAACTCCAGCAAGAACAGTCCCAGTGCCTTCAAACGCTTTGGATTCTCTGGTGAGTTTCTAAAAGCCCACGACACCCACAGAGGGCAGAATTAATTTCAAAAGA
Organism: Amblyraja radiata; assembly: GCF_010909765.2. Lineage (NCBI taxonomy): Eukaryota > Metazoa > Chordata > Chondrichthyes > Rajiformes > Rajidae > Amblyraja > Amblyraja radiata. The sequence goes on from NC_045962.1 coordinate 20,629,756, forward strand.
ATGTGTGGGCATTCCTTTAACAGACAATTAAAGTGTTCATATCCTTTCTATCCCAAAGGTTTGTATGCAGATAAAGTCATAGAGTCACACAGCATTGAAACAGACCCTTCGGCCCAATTTGCCCACACCCACCAACTAGTTTACACTAGTGTCACCTGCCTCTGTTTGGCCTATGTCCCTCTAATCCTATCCCACCCGTGCACATGTCCAAATGTTCTTTACATGTTTAGTTTAGTTTAGATCAGTTTATTCTCACGTGCACCAAGGTCCAGTAAAAAGTTTTGGTTGCGTACCTCAACTACCTCCTTTGGCAGCTCATTCCATATACTTATCACCCCTTGTGTAATAAAGTTGCCCCTCAGGTTCCTTTTAAATCTCCCCCCCCCCCCCCTCCTTCACCTTAAAATGAGGATGGAACAAGAAATGTAATCTGACAGGATGGAGACAAGTTCTCAGTGTACTGCATCCCCCCCCCCCCCCCCCCCCCCCCCCCCCCCCCCCCACTCACACACACACACACGCCACGGTGTTAAACTTTGACCCTGCCATGAAGCACCACCCTGTAAATGTGGGGAGGTTGAGTGCTGCCCTTTTACTCACATAGGACACAAAATAAACCCAAATACTGGGCAGGCCAGCTACAGGACACCCTTTGTTCAGTGCTTTTCCTGCTACATGTTGCATGCAAGATATATCAACAAAGCAAGTACAACAAGGGGCGCGATATGAGAATACAATATCACGTGCCATGCTTCCATTTTAAAGTGTGCAGTAAAGTAATAGCTTCTCTCCTACAGGAATGATGGATGTCACTCCTGGAACAAGGATGTCGCATTTTTAAACCGCCTGTTCCTTCACATTATGAGTCATATTCTTAAAGAAACAGAAGTATTTGAGAGGTTCTAATTCGAAGACATTTGACCAGCCTCGAGCTCTCGGTTTGTGTATCCGTGCATGGCTAATGATTTTTTGGGATTAAAATGGATGCAATGATAACTAATTTAACAGTGTAGGCAGCGGCCTACCTCAATCTACACATGTGCTTGGGGCAATGTTAAATTAGTCCGGGCCTTAGTTTTAGGTGCCCATGTTACCTGCCTGAAACATGTGTCGGGGCAAGTTTCAATATTGAACATTTCTAGTCTGCTGAGAAAATTTAATTCACCACTGATCTGATTATCAATTATACCCTTCACTCTATAAACTGTCTTTGCTTTAGTTTTGGTTTTGCTTTTGCTTATTCAGTTTTACAGAGCCCCTTCCAAACAGATTGAATAATTTTTTTATGAGCCAAGGATGAACACATACAAGGAATTAGCCTTAGTGCTTTGCTCGCAAGTAACAACACTGATATACAGCAGACAATTAAAAACAAAACATTATAATTTAAACATGTGAAGAGTGAAATAAAATACCAGAGCAAAAGGAGGCTACAGACTTTTGGCTGTTGAGTAGAGCTACTACTCGTGGAAAAAAACAGTTTATATGTCTGGCTGTGGCAGCTTTGACAAACCGGAGTTGCCTTCCAGAGGGAAGCGCTTCAGAGAGTTTGTGGCCAGGGTGAGAGGGGTCGGAGATGATCTTGCCCGCTCGCTTCCTGGTCCTTGCGGTGTCAATGGGGGGAAGGTTGCAGTCAACAACCTTCTCTGCTGATCGGACGATTCGCTGCAGCCTCCATATGTCGTGCTTGGTGGCTGAGCCAAACCAGACCATGATGGAGAAGGTGAGGACAGACTCTATGATGGCAGTATAAAAGTGGACCATCATTGCCTGTGGCAGATTGTGTTTTCTCAGCTGTCGCAGGAAGTACATCCTCTGTTGTGCTTTTTTGACTGTGGAGTCGATGGTGGCCTCCCATTTAAGGTCCCTGGAGATGATGGTTCCAGGAAATGACTCCACAGATGTGACTGTGGTGTTGTTGATGGTGAGTGGGGGTAAGGGAGGGGAGCTCACCTAAAGTCTACAATTAATTCCATTGTCTTAAGGCACCAGGATGCCAGCTATGTCATTTCCTGTCTGTAGGCAGATTCCTCCCCATCCTGGATCAGTCCAATCAGGGTTGTGTCGTCCGCAAACTTGAGAAGCTTGACAGAGGAGTCTGTGGAGGTGCAGTAATTGGTGTAGAGAGAAGAATGGAGAGGGAAGAGTACGGTGCTCCTATGCTGAGGGTCTGTGGGTCCGAGATGTGCTTTCCCAGCCTCACATGTGGCTTCTTGTCCAATCAAGAAGTTAGTCATGTGATCCACTGACAGAGGGGTTCAGGCACAGTCACCTGGGAGAGGTTGGAGTGTAGTAGCTATGGCACAACGGTGGTGAATGCAGAGCTAAAACCCACAAACAAAATCCTTGCATAGGTCCCCTGGCGGTCTAGGTGCTGGTGGATGAAGTGTGGGCCTAGGTTGACTGCATCATCCAGTGATCTATTTGCACAGTATGCACACTGCAGGAGGTCCAGCATATTTTCAGGTGGGCCAACAGATGTTGGCAAACGTAAAA
>NC_045962.1:25406700-25416700 GCF_010909765.2 Amblyraja radiata
TGCTGTAAGGAATTCGTTTCTTTCTTAGGCTACTTCCAGGATTCTGTGACTGCGGCCAGTGCGATGTCAATCCGAAAGCTGTAACGTATACACCCATGAAGACGTTAAACATACATTTAAGGCAATACCTTTACATAACTATGCTTTTAAACACGCGAGTCACTGTTGCGGTCCTTACTTACTTTATTCGAAGTTAGCTATTTTACCGCCACAACACTTATAAAGCCTGAAGATGACAATTAGTATCAATATATGTCAAAGTATTCATTCCATAGTTCATCTTCAAAAAGTAATTTTTCTTCTAATCTTATGCATCTGAAATGATGTGTCATATACTTAAAACTTGGTTTCCAATATCTCCAATGCATATTTGAATGGTTAGTGGCTATATCAAAAGTATTTGGTTTTCGACTGAAGTTGAAGTTCTTCTTCTCTTGCTGTGTTAACATAATGTGTCTGCAAATAGAAACATTTGATTTTGCCTCCGAAATGTTTTAGTGAAAAGGGATATGATGAAATTTATTGGAGGCGAGCCGACATATATGGTCATTTTGCTGTGGTAAATAAGTTGAATGAACCTTATAAATGTTTAGGTTTCTTTAGGGGAAAACACATTTCCTAAAGAGTTATGGATTTACTTTCTAAAACACTAAATGCGATATAAATACAGTCAAGGTAAAGTAACTCAGGTAGCAACGGTGGTACAACAAAGCAAGCAAATTCCAACACTTGCCTTTTTCAAACATATATTGAAAACGAAAGCAATCGTTAAGCACGTTAGCCAAGATTAGTACAAGGCATCATCAGACTGACCTAAATGCATTGGGACGCCGGGACCTGCCGTTGGAAGTGTTCCTCCTGAAATGGGTGCTCCGTAATACTGGGAATGGCTGAACGAAGTGAGGTCCAGGTCATTGGGATCTGTCTGGATCTGGACAGGTGCAGCCCGGGAGTATTCTAGTGGCCAGCTCTGATAAATTCCTGAGTTTGTGGAGGTTTCACTTCTCTCGCAGGGATTGTGGGGGTAGTTACTAAACAAAGATATATGACTGTCACTTTGGAGCTGGTTGGCAGTGAATCGACCTGCCTCAGGTGAGACGGCAAAGATGTCCCGATCTACTATTCCACGTGAACTGCAAGTCGAAAAGTCCTCCGAATACAATCCGAGGCATTTTCCACCTGGGGTCGTTTTCAACGCTGAAGGAAACATAGCAGGGCGAAACGCAATATTCGTGGAAAGTACTGGATTCATATCAAGTGGACGCTCTTCATGCTGCAGCATTACTGTCTTATCGCTAGATGTCTCTAACGTCAGCTTGTACCGTAGCGAGGTCGAATCCATCTTATAATTTCACCAAATGATTCTCTTCACTCCAGGCCTTGCAGATATAATCTCACAAATACTTTCGGTCACAACATGAAAGCGCACAATTCCTCCCTGTTCAAAAATATTGAGAATGATAGACTGGTGCAGGCATTGATCAAATACTTTGAGTTCCACCTCCCAGAAACGGCACTATCTATTAAGCACACACTACACCCTGGTCCAAACTACCTGATCTTTTTATTGCTGTAACTCCACTGCACTTAGCAAATAAAACACAGTGTGGACTCTTTACAAATTAAAACTCTGTGAACAAACGTCAAGGACACGAACTGCATTGTAGAATGACACATCTGTACTGGAGCTGTTGACCCAAGGTCAATGCTGAGTTTTCATCAGCTTCCTTCTTCTGTTGGTTATGTAAGATTTGTCTCCGTTTAAATTAATTTCTAACGTTTAGTTGTTGGTAAGGTATATTTGTTTATTTGATGTACATGAAACGCCACAAGGAACCGGTATTATAATAGAACGGTTAACTGTAATCAGAAACAAAACCTTCTTCGTGACAATGCAACATGCGTCAGGCAAAAGGCATTTAAGGAGCTTTTATTGCCTGCTATAACCCTTAAAGCTCCAGAATTACACCTCGGGTTCCAGCATTAGACGAGCGAGTAAATATTTAGCCTATTACTGTAAACCTTTTTTGAGGAGGCTAACGTGAACTACTGCTGCACACAGAAATGTGATCCGTCTATTTCTCGACATATTCACCAGTCGACTAACACTTCTTCCAGATTAAAACTTTCCATTTACATAATTGTAAAGGCAGTTGCTTCAAAAGCATACAAGTAGAGCTGCTTCTTCACAGCGCCAGAGATTCGGCTTCGATCCTGTCTGCGTGGAGTTTGCACATTTTCTCTGTGACCGCGTGGGTTTCCTCTCGGTGCACCGGTTTCCTTCCACGCTCCAAAGTCGTGCGAGTTTGCACGTTAATCGGCCTCTGTCAAATGTGTAAGGAGTGGATGCAAACGTGGGATAACATGGAACTAGTGTGAACTGTTGATCGATGTCCGGCGCGGACTCCGTGGGCCGAAGGGCCTGTTTCCATACTCCATCTCTAAACTAAAAACTGTAACTAAATCAGAGAACTGCGGAACCGTAGAACAGTGGATTTTAAAATAATGTGACCCATTTCCCATGCCCTTGCCGCTTTCTTTGTGTTGGGCTCAATCAGCTTTACTGATTAGTACCATGTCTATGCAAATCGACTTTATTTTGCAGTTTTTAAATCAGTCACTAATTAATAATCAACTATTTATAGCGCGATTGGCCTTTCGCTGTTCAGATTTCCAATTTATGAGTGTTGAAAATATGAAATTCTGCCCTTTTTTGTCTCACCGTTTATCTCAATATTTACAAATCTTCCAAAGCGTCCACAGACAATGACGCGGGCAGTCAATTGATAGCCCATAAAATAATTACAAAAAGCTGGAGTATGTCAACGGGGCAGGCAGCATCTCTGGAGAGAAGGAATGGGCGGCGTCACCCATTCCTTATCTCCAGAGATGTTGCCTGTCCCGCTGAGTGACTAGCTTTTTGTGACCATCTTTCGTTTAAACCAGCATCTGCAGTTCCTTCTTACACATCTTGCCCATAAAATAATAACTGCAAACTCTGGAGGTCAGTTCATTATGAAGTTAAATACAAATCATTACATGAATTTATCTGTGTAGGAAAAAACTGCAGATGTTGGTTTAAACTGACGATTGACACACAATACTGGAGTAACCCAGCGGGACTGGAAACATCTCTGGAGAGACCTTCTCCAGAGACGCTGCCTGTCCCGCTGAGTTACTCCAGCATTTTGTGTCTAACATGAATTTATCTTTTGGATCAACACTATAAAATTGCTCAATGTAAAACAATTGATCAATACGTAAGTTAACTCATACGGACACCAACGCGAGTAGCACCTTTAATTTACCAACTATATTTTCAGTATGCCCCTGTATCCTGTGAAGTTAACTACGAGGCTGCAATGTGGAAGGTGACTGTTATAATGCAGTAAAACAGATGAGGGCGCCAGAGGACAGATATTTTGGTTGAGTGCCGTTCATTTCGGTTCTATCCATCTTTATGTATCTAATATCTTCACCCAAAACTACCTCGAAGCTTCAGAATGAATTACTTACAATTTTTATTGGTTATGAATGGTGGGTCACAGGTAATATTATTAAACAAGTTAATATCAAACTTGAATAACATTGTTATCAGGGTCTCAAACACACCATTGTTTGCAAGAAAATTGTATTTTGTTCAATGATGTACGTTTTTTTTCTCAATTTTAGAGACAGCAAGTCATTTCAGGACCTGAAATATTATTATGATTGCTAACAATAAGACAATACCAATTTATGGTCTAAGCGATCCCTACAATGCCAAAAAGATGTGTAGTTTTAAACACAATGACATTTCATATGTTAATAATTTATGATGTTTTGTAACTTATTTTTTTATTAAGCAATGACATTAAAACGTTGTATCTGTACTTTATATAAACCGCTGTTGTTGCATGGTTCCCAAGGGAAGAAAACATAATTTTCACCATGTAACTTTTAATACTGACTTTTAATGCATTTCTTACCCACAATTAACATTAATCGCTTATGCCTTCCCATAAATTGTAGTAATATTATTGCCTTGTTTCTATTACCGTTGTTTTCGACATTTATTGTCCGTTTATATTTTTGTTTGAATGCAGAAATTAGAGTAAATATTGAGTACAAAAGTATGAATATGAGAATTTATTGCAGGTAATAAAGTCGAAGAAAAACATTGGAAATTATACATATATATATATTTATATATGACAGGACGTTACTGTTTTCACTCTACAGCATGGAGGGCAGTGCTAATTAAGTCATTTAGTAGCGATGATATAGGCTCCGTCTATGCATTATTTAATATTAATTATGCATCACGAACGCTTTTTGCTACATTGTCATTTCCCATAAGGGGAACTCGGGAGCAACTATTTTGTGATACGAACAGTGGATATCTGTTAAAGCTTTAATTAGCGTTTCGCAACTAAGCTGATAAGTTTCTCTTTTCGTCGGTAAACATTGATTTGGAAAACCAAAGTAACTACGGTGATGATGACAACAACAACAAATCCATCATCATTATCATCATCGCTATCAGCGTCATCATTACTACCGCTATTAACACCGAGAGTATCTGGTCCACGCAGATTCTCCATCTTCCAAATCCTCTCCGGAATTTTAAACTTCGAACCGCACATGCTACTTAGCCTTACATTGCTTTTTTTTTCCGACCCGGAACAAGAGGTAAATATGCCGGTTGCGGACTAACCTTAACTGGTCGCTTGTTTCGAACCATATGATTATTTGAAGATTACACATCAATAGCTTAGTTTTGGAGAAAATAGCATGGGAATATTGAACTCATAACTTTTCATTCGGAAGGATCTGCCTTTAATGTTCCTAACGAGAGCAAGGTTACGATATTTGTGTTAAAATAAATAAACGGTTTAAGTGCGACGGGCCTGGACAGAGAAAAGGTAGGTGCAGAATGGTTCAACTAAACTGTCTTAATATTATAATATTTAATTACACAAATAAAGTAAAATATTGCGAGATGTATCCTGCAATAAGTCCACTTTCAGAAAAATAATGCGAATACAACTTTATTCCAAATTATGCCATACATTTCAGTTGGGGAAGCATTGTCTTGGTATTGCGCTCTAGCGATGTGTATTACAAGTCAAACAGATTTCTCATTGTCTGAACGTCCGATAGATCCGCCACGATATGTCAACGAAGAGCATACTAAAGAACGAACTGTCCCGATGTGAAAGATCGAGGAAAAACTACGAACACCGGAGTCAGTTGTACGAATGTATGTGAAGAGGGAAATAGGCAAGAAGATGAAAGGGTGAGGGAGCAGATGCTAAAGAGAACCAGCTAACGGGGAACGGAGAAACCGGGACCTTGAAGTGCGATTTACAAGAAATCCGACTTCACATTGTCAACAAAATAAAAACAACATTCTGGTATTGCAGTACAAACCGACCAAATGTTGAAATATCTTCAATGGAACAACAAATCTTAACTTGCTGCTTTCATTTACCTAGACAGCTCGCCCACCGTCAACCAAATGTGTGGTGAGGAATGTGTGATATTATCTGAAGCCGGCAAGAACTGCAAAACAAAATAAGAGCATAATGATCTAGCTAAATGTACAGGGAAATGCTGTAATATTCATTTTATTAATCAGACTGTCAATTTCACCCCAGAGGCTAAAGCCCAATGCATCCGGGCATGCGATCAGCGACTGAGGACAGGGGCTGTCCTTTAATTCTTCTCTACCTGGATGTGTTTGCCTGTCGCTAGGCCGCCTTCATCATCCACTGACAGACGCTTGTATTTATTTGCTTATAAACCTGTTACAATAAATGATTATTCGAACAGCGTCATTCGTACCTTAATGACGAGCACTAGTTTGATGAATGACACATCGGGAGAAAGGAAGCACGGGTCATTTTGACCAGTCGTTCCCTCGTATTGACATAACACTTTTTCTTTGCACCAAAAAGATAAATTTCGAGACACTTGCGGGGCTGGGTGTGAATTGGCCCCAGCTGCAAGCTCATCATTAGTGTGGTATCAGCCTGCAACCTGCGCTCGGCTCCGGGATGGAAAGACTAAGGAAAGAAATAATTCTGATGGAACGGGGTCTGCATAGTCCTGCTGCCAAAAGGATTTCGAATTTGTCAGACTCAGCTGGAAATGCGGTGGAGGAGGCCCTTGAAAATTCTCATCACAGTGGTCGCCTCAGCCCCAGACCAACTTCCGCCTCCCTTCACAACAGTATTGGGGACACCCCAACAAACGGCAAATTTGAGATAGACAATTTATTCCACCATCAACATTCAAGCGACAGTACGTCCTCGTCTGAAATTTCGTCTTCGGAAAGCAGGAAAAAATATTCCCATTACCCAGAACTTGGTAGTCGAGAGAAAGAAGCAGAAATGAATAGTGATGTTGATGTGGGATGCTCGACACTCCGCTCTCCTGCCGGCGTCAGTACAACGCAACTCAAAGAAAATACAAACAAAGGTAAACATTTATTTGTTAAACATTACTATCTAAATCATTATCTGCTCTCATGCACGAGGACAGGCGAAAGTACAGAAAATAAACCAGTTGGGAAAGGACTCTGTTGTGATGCATCAAGATTCTAAATACATTTTTATTTCTATTTGAGTTATAGATGCAATAGCTGATACATTGTGCAGAAATAAACTGTAAAAACAAACGTGTAATGTTCTCAACGTTTGCGCTTATTGCCGGCAAAACGTTTCAAATAAAATAATACAGGCCCATAGAAAACATGCATTTTCTTTTTAAACTTATATTGCAAGATATATTTGTATCTAAACTAGCATTGAAATTGACATCGCAGGCATGGATAGTGTTAAAGTATTTCATTTAGAAGCAATAGTGATGAAGTTGGGTGAAACGTTTATATTTGCGCCAACGATATTTCTTTCACTGAGGTGCATTTCTGTTACAAATAGAGGTATTTGAATGACAATCAGCGGCGATTCGATCGCACATTATCAAAATTGCAGGTTGCGAAATTATACGCGTAATTATTTGGAGAAAGCCTGCTCTTTTATTCCGCTCTATGATTTTCAAAGGGGCCTTTATCTTGTCCACGACGAAATGTGTTGGTCTTAAAACAACTGCCAGTTCCGAGGGGCGCTTTGTTTCTGGTTGAAAATACTAAAAAGTAAAATATGGAAGAATACTGACTGCTCTGTAGATGAAACAAAAACGGCTAGGAAGTATCTGGAGGTTTCCATTCTGTGTCAATTCGGATGGCTAATGGATGAATACCTCAGAACCTTTATCTATATTATAATTACCGAAACTTACTGCAAATTAACTAGATATATTTTGGTAAAGCAGAGTCTCATAGAACTTTATTGACTCTAATAACAGTCACCATTTGTAATAATGACAGCCAGCATTAATTATGTGGCATCAAAGCTGCCTTATTAATTTCTACTCATGCTTTACCGATCTTTCACGTTTTTATTTCTCTCCTTCCAGTTTATTCAGACAATGGCAGTTCAACTAATACTTCTTCGAATGGGTCCAGTATTACGAACCTGAACGGCAACTCCAATTCAATAGGCAATTCGAGTTCTGGTCCTGACCAGGTGAGACGGTATCGAACAGCTTTCACCCGAGAACAAATCGGCAGACTAGAGAAAGAGTTTTATAGAGAAAACTATGTATCCAGACCCAGGCGATGTGAACTGGCGGCTGCTTTAAATCTACCCGAAACTACTATCAAGGTGCATACTGTTTTATTCGTATATTATACTTACCGCTCTATATAAATATATTGCACACTGTAATTTAATGTTTGCGTATTAACGTGTACCAAGGGTAAATTGCACATATTCATTTAATGTTAGTGTATTAACGTGTACAAAGAATAAATCGCGCGTTTTAATTTCACGTTGGTTTAATAACATGTACGAATGATAAAGTTATTTATTGTGCAGTATATGTTTTATATCTGCCGTTGCAAATAATGCGTGAACGTAATTGCTGAACCTTACTCTTTTAAAGTAGCGGGTTTTTCTTTGAGCGCTTAGATTTCCAGAATGATAATGCATGGAGCAAAATGCTATTGCAAAGGATGTTTTTGGGGACTGTTTAATGTGTACAGTGTGGAGCAAGATTGGGTTGCAGTGTGTTGACGCTGTGCATTTTCTTTCTTGATGCAGGTTTGGTTTCAGAACCGACGGATGAAAGATAAAAGACAGCGACTTGCGATGTCATGGCCCCACCCAGCTGACCCCAGCTTTTATACCTACATGATGACCCATGCGGCGGCCACGGGCAGCCTGCCCTACCCTTTCCACTCGCATGTGCCCTTGCACTACTACCCGCACGTCGGCGTCACTGCGGCTGCTGCAGCCGCCGCCGCCGCCGCCGCCGCCGCCGCCACGGGCGCCACGCCCTTCCCCACCTCCATCCGCCCTCTCGACACCTTCCGCGCCCTCTCGCACCCCTACTCGCGGCCCGAGCTGCTCTGCAGCTTCCGGCACCCGGGCCTGTACCAGTCGCCTCACGGCCTGAACGGCAGCGCGGCTACAGCGGCGGCGGCTGCAGCTGCTGCAGCGGCCGCTGCCTCCACGCCAGCCGGAGCCGCGCCTTGCTCCTGCCTCAGTTGCCACAGCAACCAGGGCGGCGCGCTCGGGCCCAGGAGCTCCAGCTCCGACTTCACCTGCACCGCGGCTGCGCAGAGGTCGGAGAGCAGCTTCCTTCCTTACTCGGCCGCGGTGCTCAGCAAATCAGCAGCCGTCTCACCGCCTGGCCAGCGGGAGGACTCCTCCCTAACCAGATAACTCTCCCCGGTGGTGGCTCTCGCCAAGGCCAATGGAGACACCAGTGGTAAATTGCAATGGAGCAATTGCTCAATTCATTTTTCTTTAATACATCGCCCTGCCATTGAGCACTGATTTGGTGCAACCGTGGGTAAATTTCCATTCACAACTATTTTAAAAGAGATATACTGTCCTTTCAGTATGGACTACCTAGCCCTTTCTCATTCTTCCCCGGGACTCGTTGAATGTGGTTCAAATCGCTTAGAAACTTTCCCCCAATGAACCTTGAAAAGTTCTTGTAATTGTTCTCTTCGTTATACTAGATTGTACAGGGAAACTGTGAACTTTTTAAGTATAATCTTCTTCATAATGGATATGATCTGGGCTCATTAGCATTTGATAATACTGTTGGGACTAAACTCAAGAAATGTAAAACTGTCTTGAAACAGATTTAAGTCAGTCCAACAACATCTGGATATTGTCTATTTAAATAATGCATACAAATGAAGGTCACTTTGGGAAGAACATAATTCCGTTTATTCTGTACACCTTCTTTATAAGAAGGCCCTTTTCTGTGAAATTGGGTATGTGCATGCCTACTGCTTTGGCCCAGGAGTGCCACCACCGGGTATCTGACAAGTGTTCGCTGCCAGAAATTACTCCTCGAGGACTTTGGTAAAGTTCGAGGAAAACACATCAGAAACCGCCAATGTTATTGCCATGTCAATTCCGATGCTAATAATGTGCAGATTATGACGAAAATTGCCAATCATGTACCTTGATGGACCTCCTTTGAATGTAGAATTGGAAAAAAAGTTCCCTGCACAGAGACCTGCTGTCAAACACTAACAACCCGCTAAGGGAAGTCATTAGAAAAGATAGATAAGAGACTTGATACATAAAACATTGTTCATGGTGCATAGAATGTACAGGATTTAATGTGGTATTCGTTATCTGAAGTGATTTTGCAAAAACTCGACGTCCTCATTGTCCCACTGCCAATTTTAATTTTGGAAACCTATATTGTAGACGTCCTGTGTCCACTTTCCCTTGTAACCAGTATGGAACTGATGTGAACAGCCTCATTAAATCAACCTAGAAATTTCCATAATACGCCCCATAGAGCCACTTCAGTGTTCGCTTAATGGGATTCTTCTGATAAAAAAAATGTAACTAACAGTTTTTTCACGGTGCATCCTTCCCACGGGGTCCTTTGTCAATCTCTTGTAAATTAACTCATTAAATTATGT